>NC_048589.1:20707031-20944531 GCF_013265735.2 Oncorhynchus mykiss | reverse complement strand
TCTAACTACCATGAGGGCAGAGAGCGCGAGGCTGTGACGTGCTGTGATGTGTTGAGGCAATGGAGAGTGACCACTCCCGGATCCTACGCAGATGGTCTGGGCCTGAGCTGGCACAGGTAAGACTGGGACAGGTGGAGGGGCCACTGGCAGGTAACAGTAGCCTGGTCAACCATAGTAAGATGTGCACCAGTGGAGGCTCCTCAGAGGAGGAAGGGGAGGACCATCTTGAGTGAATTTCATAAAAATTTAAATATTGAAACATTTAAAAAAAATATATCCTTTTTAGATAAAACTATACAAAATATATTCACGTCACCAAATAATTGTTTAGGCTTGAAGGTCTATGGTAGCCTCAGCAGCACTCTGTAGGGTAGCACCGTGGTGTAGCCAGAGGACAGCTAGCTTCTGTCTTCCTCTGGGTACATTGACTTCAATGTGGTGAGTAGTTGATAAAGAGAGAGAGACAGTAGTTGAACAGTTTTGAACAAATGTATTTATTCAAAAACGACTGTGAAGCGCGAGAGAGAGAAAGAGAGAGAGAGCTATATTTCGTAATATACACTACTGTTCAATTACAGCCTTGCAGACCTTTGGCATTCTAGTTGTCAATTTGTTGAGGTAATCTGAAGAGCTTTCACCCCATGCTTCCTGAAGTACCACCCACAAGTTGGATTGGCTTGATGGGCACTTCTTATGTACCATACGGTGAAGCTGCTCCCACAACAGCTCAATAGCTTTGAGATCCGGTGACTGTGATGGCTATTCCATTATAGACAGAATACCAGCTGACTGCTTCTTCCCTAAATAGTTATAGCATAGTTTGGAGCTGTGCTTTGGGTCATTGTCCTGTTGTATGAGGAAATTGGCTCCAATTAAGCGCAGTCCACAGGGTATGGCATGGCATCCTGTAGTCGCCTCTTCACTGTTGACCTTGAGACTGGTGTTTTGGGGGTACTATTTAATGAAACTGCCAGTTGAGGACTTGTGAGGCGTCTGTTTCTCAAACTAGACACTCTAATGTACTTGTCCTCTTGCTCAGTTGGGCACCGGGGCCTCCCACTCTTCTTTCTTTTCTGGTTAGAGACAGTTTGCGCTGTTCTGTGAAGGGAGTAGTTCGCAGCGCTATACGAGATCTTCAGTTTCTTGGCAATTTCTAACATGGAATAGCCTTCATTTCTCAGAACAAGAATAGACTGACGAGTTTCAAAATAATGTTCTTTGTTTCTGGCCATTTTGAGACTGTAATCGAACCAACAAATGCTGATGCTCCAAATACTCAACTAGTCTAAAGAAGGCCAGTTTTATTGCTTCTTTAATCAGAACAACAGTTTTCAGCTGTGCTAACATAATTGCAAAAGGGTTTTCCAATGATCAATTAACCTTTTAAAATGATACATTTGGATTAGCTAACACAACATGCCATTGGTACACAGGAGTGATGGTTGCTGATAATGGGCCTCTGTACGCCTATGTAGATATTCCATAAAATAATCTGCCGTGCCCAGCTACAATAGTCATTTACAACATTAAAAATGTCTACACTGTATTTCTGATCAATTTGATGTTATTTTAATGGACAATAAATTAACACAAGGACATTTCTAAGTGACCCCAAACTTTTGTATATACACTACCGGTCAAAAGTTTGGACACACATACTCATTCAAGGGTTTTTCTTTATTTAAAATGTTTTCTACATTGTAGAATAATGGTGAAGACATTAAAACTATGAAATAACACATATGGAATCATGTAGTAACCAAAAAAGTGTTAAACAAATCAAAATATGTTTTATATTGAGATTCTTCAAATACCCACCCTTTGCCTTGATGACAGCTTTGCACACTCTTGGCATTATCTCAACCAGTTTCACCTGGAATACTTTTCCAACAGTCTTGAAGGAGTTCCCACATATGCTGAGTACTTGTTGGCTGCTTTTTCTTCACTCTGCGGTCTGACTTATCTCCATTTGGTTGAGGTTGGGGGATTGTGGAGGCCAGGTCATCAAATACATTACTCCACTCTCATTCTTGATAAAATAGCCCTGACACAGTCTGGAGGTGTGTTGGGTCATTGTCCTGTTGAAAAACAAATTATAGTCCCACTCAGCCCAAACCAGATGGGATGGCGTATCGCTGCAGAATGCTGTAGTAGCCATGCTGGTTAAGTGTGCCTGACAGTCCCAGACAGTGTCACCAGCAAAGCCCCCCCTCACCATAACACCTCCTCCGTGCTTTATGGTGGGAAATATACATGCGGAGATCATCCGCTCATGCGCACCACTCCTCACAAAGACATGGCGATTGGAACCAAAAATCTCAAACCAAAAATCTCAGACCAAATAAATTTCCACTTGTCTAATGTCCATTGCTCATGTTTCTTGGCCCAAGCAAGTCTCTTCTTCTTATTTGTGTATTTTAGTAGTGGTGTCTTTGCAGCAATTCGACCAGGAAGGCCTGATTCACACAGTCTCCTCTGAAATGTTGATTTTGAGATGTGTCTGTTACTTGAACTCTGTGAAGCATTTATTTTGGCTGCAATTTCTGAGGCTGGTAACTCTCTAATTAACTTATCCTCTGCAGCAGAGGTAACTCTGGGTCTTCCATTCCTGTGGCGGTTCTCATGAGAGACAGTTTCATCATAGCGCTTGATGGTTTTTGTGACTGCACTTGAAGAAACGCTCAAAGTTCTTGAACTTTTCCGTATTGACTGATCGTCATGTCTTAAAGTAATGATGGACTGTAATTTCTCTTTGCTTATTTGTTCTTGCCATAATATGGACGTGGTATTTTACCAAATAGGGCTATCTTCTGTATACCACCCTTACTTTGTAACAACATAACTGATTGTCTCAAAAGCATTAAGAGGGAAAGAAGTTCCACAAATTAACTTAACAACCCACACCTGTTAATTAACTCATGAAGCTGGTTGAGAGAATGCCAAGAGTGTGCAAAGCTGTTATCAAGGCAAAGGATGGCTTCTATGAAGAATCTGTTTAACACTTTTTGGGCTACTACATGATTCCATGTGTTATTTCATAGTTTTGATAACTTCACAATGTAGAAAATGGTTAAAAATATATATATATATACAGTGCCTTGCGAAAGTATTCGGCCCCCTTGAACTTTGCGACCTTTTGCCACATTTCAGGCTTCAAACATAAAGATATAAAACTGTATTTTTTTGTGAAGACTCAACAACAAGTGGGACACAATCATGAAGTGGAACGACATTTATTGGATATTTCAAACTTTTTTAACAAATCAAAAACTGAAAAATTGGGCGTGCAAAATTATTCAACCCCCTTAAGTTAATACTTTGTAGCGCCACCTTTTGCTGCGATTACTGCTGTAAGTCACTTGGGGTATGTCTCTATCAGTTTTGCACATCGAGAGACTGACATTTTTTCCCATTCCTCCTTGCAAAACAGCTCGATCTCAGTGAGGTTGGATGGAGAGCATTTGTGAACAGCAGTTTTCAGTTCTTTCCACAGATTCTCGATTGGATTCAGGTCTGGACTTTGACTTGGCCATTCTAACACCTGGATGTGTTTATTTTTGAACCATTCCATTGTAGTTTTTGCTTTATGTTTTGGATCATTGTCTTGTTGGAAGACAAATCTCCGTCCCAGTCTCAGGTCTTTTGCAGACTCCATCAGGTTTTCTTCCAGAATGGTCCTGTATTTGGCTCCATCCATCTTCCCATCAATTTTAACCATCTTCCCTGTCCCTGCTGAAGAAAAGCAGGCCCAAACCATGATGCTGCCACCACCATGTTTGATAGTGGGGATGGTGTGTTCAGCTGTGTTGCTTTTACGCCAAACATAACGTTTTGCATTGTTGCCAAAAAGTTCAATTTTGGTTTCATCTGACCAGAGCACCTTCTTCCACATGTTTGGTGTGTCTCCCAGGTGGCTTGTGGCAAACTTTAAACAACACTTTTTTATGGATATCTTTAAGAAATGGCTTTCTTCTTGCCACTCTTCCATAAAGGCCAGATTTTTGCAATATACGACTGATTGTTGTCCTATGGACAGAGTCTCCCACCTCAGCTGTAGATCTCTGCAGTTCATCCAGAGTGATCATGGGCCTCTTGGCTGCATCTCTGATCAGTCTTCTCCTTGTATGGGCTGAAAGTTTAGAGGGACGGCCAGGTCTTGGTAGATTTGCAGTGGTCTGATACTCCTTCCATTTCAATATTATCGCTTGCACAGTGCTCCTTGGGATGTTTAAAGCTTGGGAAATATTTTTGTATCCAAATCCGGCTTTAAACTTCTTCACAACAGTATCTCGGACCTGCCTGGTGTGTTCCTTGTTCTTCATGATGCTCTCTGCGCTTTTAACGGACCTCTGAGACTATCACAGTGCAGGTGCATTTATACGGAGACTTGATTACACACAGGTGGATTGTATTTATCATCATTAGTCATTTAGGTCAACATTGGATCATTCAGAGATCCTCACTGAACTTCTGGAGAGAGTTTGCTGCACTGAAAGTAAAGGGGCTGAATAATTTTGCACGCCCAATTTTTCAGTTTTTGATTTGTTAAAAAAGTTTGAAATATCCAATAAATGTCGTTCCACTTCATGATTGTGTCCCACTTGTTGTTGATTCTTCACAAAAAAATACAGTTTTATATCTTTATGTTTGAAGCCTGAAATGTGGCAAAAGGTCGCAAAGTTCAAGGGGGCCGAATACTTTCGCAAGGCACTGTATATAGAATGAGTAGGTATTCTAAAACTTTTAACAGGTAGTCTATATGTTTTTACTTTTACTTCAGTGCATTCAGACCCCTTGACTTTTCCCACATTTTGTTACGCTACAGCCTAATTCTAAACTTGATTAAATTGTTTTTACCCTTCACCAATCTACCCCAAAATACCCCATAATGACAAAGCAAAAACAGGTATTTAATACATTTTTGCAAATGTATTCAAATGTAAAAACTGAAATATCACATTTACATACAGTTGATGATGGACGTTTAAATACACCTTAGCCAAATACATTTAAACTCAGTTTTTCACAATTCCTGACATTTAATTCTAGTAAACATTCCCTGTCTTAGGTCAGTTAGGATCACCACTTTATTTTAAGAATATGTAATGTCAAAATAATAGTAGAGAGAATTATTTATTTCAGCTTTTATTTCTTTCATCACATTCCCAGTGGGTCAGAAGTTTACATACACTCAATAAGTATTTGGAAGCATTACCTTTAAATGGTTTAACTTGGGTAAAATGTTTCGGGTAGCCTTCCACAAGCTTCCCACAAAAAGTTGGATGAATTTTGGCCCATTCCTCCTGACAGAGCTGGTGTAACTGAGTCAGGTTTGTATGCCTCTTGCTCGCACGCGCTTTTTCAGTTCTGCCCACACATTTTCTATGGGATTGAGGTCAGGGCTTGTGATGGCCACTCCAATACCTTGACTTTGTGGTCCTTAAGCCATTTTGCCAAAACTTTGGAAGTATGCTTCGGGTCATTGTCAATTTGGAAGACCCATTTGCGACCAAGCTTTAACTTCCTGACTGATGTTTAGAGATGTTGCTTCAATATATCCACATAATTGTTAATTCCTCATGATGCCATCTATTTTGTGGAGTGCACCAGTCCCTCCTGCAGCAAAGCACCCCCACAACATGATGCTGCCACCCCCGTGCTTCACGGTTGGGATGGTGTTCTTTGGCTTATAAGCCTCCCTTTTTTGGTGTTTATGGTGTTTATCATTGTATACTATTGTTTGTACAGATGAACGTGGTATCTTCAGGAATTTGGAAATTGCTCCCAAGGATGAACCAGATTTGAGGAGGTCTAGAATTTATTTTCTGAGGTCTTGGCTGATTTCTTTTGATTTTCCCAGATGTCAAGCAAAGAGGCACTGAGTTTGAAGGTAGGCCTTGAAATACATCCACAGGTACATCCAAGTTCAATCTTGGTTTCATCAGACCAGAGAATCTTGTTTCTCATGGTGCGAGAATCTTTAGGTGCCTTTTGGCAAACTCCAAGCTGGCTGTCATGTGCCTTTTACTGAGGAGAGCCTTCCGTCTGGTCACTGTACCATAAAGGCCTGATTGGTGGAGTGCTGCAAAGATGGTTGTCCTTCTGGAAGCTTCTCCTATCTCCACAGAGGAACTATGGAGCTCTGTCAGAGTGACCATCAGGTTCTTGGTCATCTCCCTGACCAAGGCTCTTCTCCCCTGATTGCTCAGTTTGGCCGGGCGGCCAGCTGTAAGAAGAGTCTTGGTGGTTCCAAACTTCTTTCTTTTTAATAAGGCTGTATCGTAACCAAATGTGGAAAAAGTCAAGGAGTCTGAATACTATTTGAAGGCGCTGTACCTGGCTAGTTAATGCAGCTAGTTATTTTAGCCTACTCAAACGCCAGGTTAAACCAGAGGGATGCTCTGTTAGCTAGCTGGCTGGCGATCCAACACTGGAACCATTCAACCGGGGCCCGGTGGAACTGCTAAATTGCTTTCTGTACACTACTGCATGATTGTAGCGGGTTTACTACCTCGTTAGTTCAAGTAGATATGTTGACTATGACGTTAATATGGTGAAAACGATGTAGGCCATGTGTAGCGGTTAGCGTTTAAGGTATGAAGGCTTGGCTTGGAAAGGTTTTTTCGCCTGGTCACAGACAGCTGTTGTATTGTGCACTGAAGTTCACAAGCAAAGGGAAGAGGTGATAGGAGGAGAGATTGTAGATGCGAGAAGGAATTATATATATACAACAGGCAAAGTGATCATGCTGTTTACATGTGGCTGCTCGTTCTGTGTTTGCGTGTGATCAGGGGTTGTATTCATTCTGCCAATTCTGCTGAAAAACGTTTCTTTAACAGAAGAAAAGGGAACAAAATGGGGATAAACATAACTGAATTTGTCAGCTAGATCAGTTAGATGAAGGCAAGAGAGTGGAAGGTGGTTCTGAATGTGTCACTGTCTGTCACCTTGTTTACTGTAATTTCTCTCGACTTGTGCACCTACATTGTAAACTTTAATTCGTAGGTTGGGTTGTAGCAACCTCATGATGGTTATAGGGAAAATTTGAGTATCATATAGTAGGTTAAACCGATCAATGTTACATTGAACTGGATGAACGGAATATGAATGATAGTCATCCAATATACTGTAATAGAAATAAGGCCACTCTCATAAAATCATTTTTAAATCATCTTCCCTCATCTTAAATGGCATCAACCGCCACTGAAATACACACATAGGAAGAGGCTGACACGAAGACACTGGTTTAGCTGTCTTGGTATCTTCTCTCTCTGGTCAGAATGTGATGTTGTGCTAATGTAAAGCTTTTAGAGCCACTCCTTTCCTTTCCTGGGACAATGGTATAACATGGCAACTGACAGTTTGCACTCAATCTTCAACTTCCCATTCTCACCTACTTCTCACCCCAGGAAATTGTGGTCCTCCCAGGGTAAGTACCTTACCTTTTCACACTTATATCCACCCCTTTAAATCTCCCTATCTGATGCCATACATGGTATTTTAAGTTTGAGATACAACTTTACAAAGCCCCTTTAAGCTTTATTTCTACTCAAAGGACTATATTTTAACTAATATAGTAGAATAAAGGACTTGAGGTGTATTATAGAGGTTTGCGTAGGAGTTTAGTGGATCAGAAACAGATGGATGTGGCTATTTGGACTGATAACTGACTGCTGACAGCTCATTTACCTGATATGGTATTAGAACTGACCATGTGTGTATAGCTTCTTAATTTTTCGTGTTTTTATTTTTATTTGTTATGAGTTTTTGTACTAGCTAATTGTATTTTTAGTGCTACATTGATATTGATTACTGCATTGTTGGGTTTGGAGCTTGCGAGAAAGGCATTTCACTGTGCTTGTGCACGTGACATAAAACCTTGAAACATATCCCTCTACTCAACATGTTCTGATGCTTAGTGGCAGTGTTCACTTGTTTCAACCTTGTTGAATAACTATTACACACCTGATGTTTTTTCTTCTTTTTTTTTACATGTGCACAGGGAAGCTATGTTCTGTCTTGAATTGTATTTTTCATTAGGTTGACTATTTTCTCTGTTTTCTGATACCAAAAACAGGGCTATACAACAGGTATGTAGTTAAGGTACCTGGATGAAAGGGATAGAGAGGGTCAGAGTGAGTGTGAGGTGCTTCCACCAGTGTGTGTGAGCAGAGAGTGAAGTAGCTAGTATGTTAATCACAAAGGACTGTGTGAGTGTGTGTGACTTGCAGATCTCCACACACACACACATGCACACAGAGAGAGAGACCAATGCCTGGTATTCAGTGTAGACCCCCCCAGCTCCCCCAGCTTCTGTAGACCCCCCCCCCCCCCCCCCCAGCTTCTGTAGACCCCCCAGCTTCTGTAAACCCCCCCAGCTTCTGTAGACCCCACCAAGGTATGTCAGTGGCCTGAGTGGATAGGGGTCAGGGGGAGGGGTGGGGGCCTGCACCAGCCAGCGGGCTCAGTCTGTGGGACATGTTGACTCTGCGAATATTATCACCAATCCATGGAGCTGCATAGTCACACAGGATAATCGGTACACGGTGGCGACACAGCAGCAGGAAATGTAAAAGTTACCGGCTTTCAAGGGTAAACAGGGCTCGTCTTTCTGGCAAGGTGGCAACAGCTGAGCAATTTATAAACATTAGCTGGTGAACAAGGGGTACATATTAATGACTGGATCTCTAGATCTCCTTTTCAGACTGGGACCAGGACACAGGACATGTGAATGCAAGATGATTGACTTGTTATGTCTGTAGTAATACAGATGCGGGCTCAGAATTGCATGTATACCTGAATGCTGTCCATGAACACCATAGAATTCAGCCATCATGAGAGGTGTGCTTGTTTGGCCAACCCAAGAGGTATCCCTGAAGAATACTTCACCAGTATGTGGCATAATACACATCACCCTCCTACCTTAAATGGCCTACTCTGTAAAGTTCTTGGCTTAAGGCCAGTTGTGTTATTTTTTTAAAGGTTGAATGTACAGGAAGTAAATGATCAATTGATTTAAAACTTAGTGAGGAGAGGAAAGCTGCATTCATTCCGCATGTGTCAGGCACTGTGGGGAACATATGCTGGGGTCTTTATTGGCATTCTGGAGGAGACAATCAATTAGCCATGAAGCTGTTTGTCCCAGAGGGCCACCGGTTAACCAGCCTATTTAGTGGCCACACACTCACCAACACAGTGATTGACTGGGATTGACTCCTTAGTCAGCTGGCACTGGGGGTGTATTTGTTAAAGGTTCTTAACGGAATTGGTTCATTAGAGACTGTTTGTAACTCATTACTATTCATTCATTATGCATTTGTCGTTACTCAAAGTGACAAGGTTTTACAAGGGAGGGGGAGAGGGATACATGGAGCACGGAACAAGGAACAAGAAGCAGTGTGGAGAATGTGAAGTCTCAGAAAGGTGTACAGTGTGTTGAACCATATGGCACATGGCAACATAGGGAAATACAAGGCAGCATAGAAACACAGGGCATTTACATTTGATTTAACCCTTATTTTACCAGGTAAATTGATTAAGGACACCTACACCACCCGATGTCACAGGAAGGCCATAAAGATCATCAAGGACATCAACCACCCGAGCCACTGCCTGTTCACCCCGCTATCATCCAGAAGGCGAGGTCAGTACAGGTGCATCAAAGCTGGGACCGAGAGACTAAAAAACAGCTTCTATCTCAAGGCCATCAGACTGTTAAACAGCCACCACTAACACTGAGTGGCTGCTGCCAACACACTGACACTGACTCAACTCCAGCCACTTTAATAATGGGAATTGATGGGAAATGATGTAAATATATCACTAGCCACTTTAAACAATGCTACCTTATATAATGTTACTTACCCTACATTATTCATCTCATATGCATACGTATATACTGTACTCTATATCATCGACTATATCCTTATGTAATACATGTATCACTAGCCACTTTAAACTATGCCACTTTGTTTACATACTCATCTCATTTGTACATACTGTACTCGATACCATCTACTGTATCTTGCCTATGCTGCTCTGTACCATCACTCATTCATATATCCTTATGTACATATTCTTTATCCCCTTACACTGTGTACAAGACAGTAGTTTTGGAATTGTTAGTTAGATTACTTGTTATTACTGCATTGTCGGAACTAGAAGCACAAGCATTTCGCTACACTCGCATTAACATCTGCTAACCATGTGTATGTGACAAATAAAATTTGATTTGATTTGATTTGAAGAACGCATTCTCATTTACAGCAACGACCTGGGGAATAGTTACAGGGTAGAGGATGGGGGATGAATGAGCCAATTTGAAGCTTGGGATGATTAGGTGACCGTGATGGTATGAGGGCCAGATTGGGAATTTTAGCCAGGACACCAGGGTTAACACCCCTACTCTTACAATAAGTGCCATGGGATCTTTAGTGACCACAGAGAGTCAGGACACTCGTTTAATGTCCCATCCAAAAGACGGCACCCTACACAGGGCAATGTCCCCTTCACTGTCCTGGGGCATTGGGCTATTTTCTTTTGACCAGAGGAAAGAGTGCCTCATACTGGCCCTCCAACACCACTTCCAGCAGTATCTGGTCTCCCATCTAGGGACCGATCAGGACCAACCCTGCTTAGATTCAGAGCCAAGTCAGCAGTGGGATGCATGGTCGTATACTGCTGGCTAAAGGGAAACACAGGGAAATACAGGGAAACATAGGTTTCTGCAGTGCTCCCCCCGACCAGTGCAGCGTTGAGAGGAGCATGCACTGCTGATTATTCAACATGTTAATCTAATCCCGGGGCCTTTGGGTAGGAACCTGTGAAAGAGCCTGGTCTTTGTGTCCGGGGGAGGGGGGGGGGGGGGGGGGGGGGGTGGGGGTGTAATCGTGTTTTGGAAACTCCGATCAGGGCTAATCTTCTGGCCTGCCTCTAATGTGGAGCAACTGATATCCTCTGCTGCAATAAATTAAGCTACTTATTAATCTAATTACAGTACATTCATCCTCACAAACTTTCATGTGACTTGGAAAGCTCCCTTCACCACTGAAATCTCTCTCGCGGTTGACTCCCCTCTCCTCTCTCTCCAGACCAGACCAGACTACATGGCCCCATTCGTCCCAATTAGGAGCCATGTGGATACTGCCTCTAACAAACCTCTAGGCTCCAGCTAGAATTTCCAGCCAGACAGGGGTCAGCACAGACTCCCTCAACTCAGACTCCACCTCTTCTATTCTCTGTGTATTCCTTTCATGATTTAGGTTTCCTTAACTATGCCTCTCCACAGTTTTTCTACATTTTCTTTACTTTTGGGCTTCTCTGATTGTTCCTCAACTGCTTCCTTTATTGTTCCTCCTCTGATCCATCTTCTGTTTCCTCTCTTCCTATCTCTCACTGACTCTCCATCCCCCTGTTCCACATTTTTCTCCACTCTGCAATTTTTTGGGCCTTCCCCTTCAAACCATGCACGTTGAAGTCAGTGTGACTTTTCCCAAAGTGCCTCTCTCCATGGTTCCCCTGATCTCAGTCGGGGTGAATGGGGCCTCTGCCTCTCTGCGGCCTGCCAGGGCCTGTGTGATGCCGTCACACTCTGCTGCCCATAGCATAGCGCTGCTCCTTCCCAGCCCTGGGCAGAGGTCAACTGGGCGGCTGGGGGGTGAAGCATGGGGGAAAATGTGGGAAGGTTGGGGAGTGGGATAGGTTGGTGTGGCAAAATGAGAGTGAGATGACAGGTTCATTCCCTCCATGGACAGTGACCCCGAAGGGAGATGAAAGAGGCTCACGTCTGCACTTTAGCAGCTCAAACTGGGTTGCAATCATTCGTGAAGTCTCCCTTCTTCAGCCTCCCACCACCCCTCTCTCCTCCTCTCCCTGTCTTTCTCCATCCCTTTGATTCTAAGTGAGGTGGAGTGTGGCAGCCTATTCTGGCCTAGAACACTCCTTTCTCAAGCTCCTCCCACTTCTTATTTTCCTTGATGCCCTCTCTGTACAGGACAATGCCAGTGGGGGATGGCAATAGTTCACAGTTCCCAGCTTCTAAGAGATACTTTTTAAAATCTAGCAAAACAATATTTTTAAGGGCTCGATTCAATATGCATCGCTGTTCAGTACTAGTACAGCGCGATTGAAATGTAAAAGTAATTTCGTATTGAGCCGACATGCTGTATGCAACGTTTACCGTGAATGCAGTCTCTGCCCACTGGGCACAGACGTCAATTCAATGTCTATTCCACATTGGGTCAACGTAATTTCATTGAAATGACATGGAAGTAACGTCGATTTAACCAGTGTGTGCCCATTGGGTGCGAACGTGGGAGCATTGCCTTTTAAAATTCAAGTCAAAAGTTGAGTTGGTCAAGTATTTACTTAATCTGCTTTGGGAGTTCATGTAGTTAAACAGCCCATGTGGAAAGGCAGCCACAGCGGCATAGCCTCAGGCTCAGCAGTTTGATATACTGTCATGCTCCCCGTCTCATCAGAGACAGAGTAGATCAGTGAGACGACCTTTAGCACTCCATGCTCAACGCACCTCAGCCTCCTCCAGAGGTATCATCTGTGCCGCATTAACCCTGGCCTTCTCCCTCTCTCAAGTGCGGTGCGGATGTGCTCGTTGCTCAAAGCTAACCGGAAGAGTTAAACGAAAGCAAAAGGGTCTGTGCTGCTATCAAACTCCCATTAGATACAGAGAATTGAGTGTACGCTCCGCACCGCGCTCCAAACGGCGATTTGATAACGCCGCGCAAAGGCAGGACAGGATGCTAATTGCATGCTGAATATTTATAGACCAGACAATTAGCTGTTGCCTTTTATATGCAAAATAACAACAGCAGCAGCGGCAACAGAGAGAGGGTGAGAGAGGGAGGAAGTAATTAAGATGCTCAAAACAGGACAGGGACATGCTGTCTGTTGTACTGTGATTTGTTGCTAACAAACACATTAATTAGCCTGTTATTGTGGGATAATGAAGTTGGCTGTGTCCTTTTCTGTCTGCCAAGTGGCATCCAAGACAAGGCAAGGATGTCCTTCCACCCCCGCTACTGCTGACATGGCTGTGAGAACACGTGGGTGTTCAGTGGGGTCATAGAGCACAATGTGTGGCGGCATGGCTCCTGAGATAGGTGGCCTATCTGGCCAACACCACAACACGACAGTGGACGCATAAAGCACAACACACACTGAATAACATCTATATAACCATATAAGCAGAAAATAACCATCACCTACAGAAGAGAAATGGCTCCCATCTATTTGTATATAGGTAGGCGTGTGTGTGTGTCTGTGGGCATACAAAGACATGACGGTAGGTGTATGCCTGACCACAGGTGTATGCCTGACCACAGGTTAACGGAATCAACAGCATTGTCTGTCTGTCTGTCTAGCAGGATTAGGTGCAGCGAGAGCTGATTTGATATGTATGGCTGATAGTGCTTGTAAGTGTGCTTTTCCCCCCCTCCATTGTAGCTGAGATTCAGGCAAACCCCTCTTCATGTTCCCTCTTCATCTTCCCTCTTCATCTTCCTGCCTCAGTGTAGTAATAAGACTGATAAAGCAACACTTTGATAGAATCATCTCTGGGCTGCTCTCCTCTCCTCTGTCTCTCTCTCCTACCAGCCTTGTCAGCTGTCATCGCTGTATCAGCCGCCTCTATTCTCTCCATCTCCTCTTCTCTCTCTCCTACCAGCCTTGTCAGCTGTCATCGCTGTATCAGCCGCCTCTATTCTCTCCATCTCCTATTCTCTCTCTCCTACCAGCCTTGTCAGCTGTCATCGCTGTATCAGCCGCCTCTATTCTCTCCATCTCCTCTTCTCTCTCTCATTATGTCTTTCTCTTTTTGTTCTTTAATTCCCTATATTTCTCAGTAATACCTGCCAATCAGAAGAATCTAGACTAATGAGTCTGTTTATGGTTGCCGTGTCAAGTGTTTGTCGCTAATGAAGGAACATATAGTACTGTAAATGAGATGGTATTATTAGTTGTTTGTTTGCAGATGCCTATTATGTTTCACTGGACTGATAACTTTCACTACTGGCTTCTGCAAGGATTTAGATGTGGTTAATCTGGGTGGGTTTTAGAGGTTGTAACAGTCACTTGAAGTTTGTCTTAACTATGTAAAAACCGTGCATGTGTAATAGTCACACTTAAAGCAATCCAACCCATTGCTCCACCGAAAATGGCCTTCAATGGCACAAGGGACAGCACATCAGGCTGAGGAGTGAGTTTTACAGATCCCACCATCTGCTACACATGCCCAGTTTGACCATGTCAACACTGTCAAACAGGTGAAAGCCACATTTACGACTGAAGACAATTCGTGGCAGTCACTTGACTAACGCTCTGTCATGAAGAATAAAATGAGTCATGGGGGCAGAGCAGGGATAGAGAGGAGGAGGGCACATGGAGGGACACGTCCCCTCCAGTCTCAGAAAGAGAAGTCTCCAGGTGGGCTGGCTGGGGGCAGACGGTCATAGCTGTACCTACTTATTATTATCGTAACATTGAGATATAAACAGGTTCTAACAGTCAGTTACAACACAATTAAAGAGTTAATGTTGTGTCGATGTTTATTGTAACGGTTTGGCAGCCAGAGACACACACACCTTGTTGCTCCCTGCTATGGGTTGTCACATGACATCAGACACCAAAAGTCATTTATTGTATTGTGTATTTCCCCTGTCCCTCTCCCTTCCTCCATCTCTCCCCATCTCTCCCCATCTCTCTCCCCATCTCTCTCCCCATCTCTCTCCCTCTCTCCCACTAATCTCTGCAGGTATTTCTCATCGGCTGCTGTTATTAGAATTCAGCGAATGCTCTCTATTGATGCATGTCAGAGGCTCATTCTTTCATCTCCAACATTTAATTTACCATCCTGTTGTGCCACTAATCCTGTGTCGTGCCATTTCCTCTGCTCCTCAGATTGCTCTCTCAAAACCCCCTCTCCGCCAGATAAAGAGGAAGGTAATCGCCATTGTCTGCTACAGATACACCAGAGACGGCCCCCACCCCCCTCAGTCCAAATTAAAGGGCTGTCCTGCCCTCACGCCTCCTTAATCACTGGCCTCGCATCTCTGTGCCTCTCTATGCGAGTGGACTCCAGGGTTGCTGCACTTTCATCCACAAATAGGCTTTCACCGAGAATCACCCATGGCTAGCCTCCGACGAGGAGATCCCCATACACTCCTCTGCTCTGTCTTTCTCTGTCATCCTCACTTTCTTCAGAGTCCCCCCTGTGAGCAAGCATGAAGAGTGCACTACGTTCACTTCTAACACGGAGCCTGATATTGAAACTCCCCCAGCCTTGGAGGTCTATTGTACAGAGCCTATTGAGATACTTGCATGTGCAGTAGCATACCAGTAACAGAACACTGGTACACTGATAGACAAGGACAGTCACACACATTTTAAAATACAACATAATAAAACCAATACAATTTTGTTATTTTTTTAATAATACGAACAAAACAACACAAAATAGTGTGTGTGTGTTTTTGAGTGTGTCTGTATTTGTGTGTGCATGTGTCCTCACAGTCCCTGCCATTCCATTAAATGTTTATTAATTTTTTACAGGTTCAAATCTGGTCGGAACGTCTTCTAACCTAATTGCGCCCAGATTACGTCTTTTTGACATCATTGCAAAATACGTCTTATTTTGGTTGATATTGTTTTTGTTGTTGAAATCTGGCCAGTTATCTAAATGCTACTTAATTAACAGACACCAATCTATATAAACATGTCCAAAGGGTTTGTGGGGCATGCACCCATTGTACAATTGAAGTCTAAAGTTTAAATACACCTTAGCCAAATACATTTAAACTCAGTTTTTCACAAATCCTGACATTTAATCCTAGTAAACATTCCCTGTCTTAGGTCAGTTTGGATCACCACGTTATTTTACAAATGTGAAATGTCCGAATAATAGCAGAGAGAATGATATATTTCAGTTTTTATTTCTTTCATCACATTCCCAGTGGGTCAGAAGTTTACATGCTACCAAATACTAATTGAGTGTATTACCTTTAAATTGTTTAACTTGGGTCAAACGTTTCGGGTAGCCTTCCACAAGCTTCCCACAATAAGTTGGGTGAATTTTGGCCCATTCCTCCTGACAGAGCTGGTGTAACTGAGTCAGGTTTGCATGCCTCCTTGCTCGCACACGCTTTTTCAGTTCTGCCCACACATTTTCTATAGGTTTGATGTCAGGGCTTTGTGATGGACACACCCATACGGGTTGTTAAGGACCTTGTTGTCCTTAAGCCATTTTGCCAAAACTTTGGAAGTATGCTTCGGGTCATTGTCCATTTGGAAGACCCATTTGTGACCAAGCTTTAACTTCCTGACTGATGTCTTTAGATGTTGTTTCAAAACATCCACATAATTTTTTATTTCTCATGATGCCATCTATTTTGTGAAGTACACCAGTCCCTCCTGCAGCAAAGCACCCCCACAACATGATGCTGCCACCCCCATGCTTCACAGTTGGGATGGTGTTCTTCGGCTTGCAAGCATCCCCCTTTTCCCTCCAAACATAACAATGGTCATTATGGCCAAACAGTTCTATTTTTGTTTCATCAGACCAGAGGACATTTCTCCAAAAAGTACGATCGTTGTCCCCATGTGCAGTTGCAAACCGTAGTCTGGCTTTTTTATGGCGGTTTTAGAGCTGCGTGGTCCCATGCTGTTTATACTTGCGTACTATTGTTTGTACAGATGAATGTGGTACAGATGAATGTGGCATTTGGAAATTGCTCCCAAGAATTTCTCCCAAGATTCTGAGGTCTTGGCTGATTTCTTTAGATTTTCCCATGATGTCAAGCAAAGAGGCACTGAGTTTGAAGGTAGGCCTTGAAATACATCCACAAGTACACCTCCAGTTGACTCAAATGATGTCAATTAGCCTATCAGAAGCTTCTAAAGCCATGACATCATTTTCTGGAATTTTCCAAGCTGTTTAAAGGCACAGTCAACTTGGTGTATGTAAACGTCTGACCCACTGGAATTGTGATACAGTGAATTATAAGTGAAATTATCTCTCTGTAAACAATTGTTGGAAAAATGACTCATAAACATAGTACATGTTCTAACTGACTTGCCAAAAGTATAGTTTGTTAACAAGAAATTTGTGGATTGGTTGAAAAATGAGTTTTAATGAATCCAACCTAAGTGTATGTAAACTTCCGACTTCAACTGTATATAACACACTAGAACATGTACAATTATAAGCATTTGAGTAATGTTCTTTTTCAGCAGGGTTTGCATGATTCTGTATCGCATACTTGGAAAACAACAGCTAGCAGAGCGCACCAAAGTGGGTTAGGATCTCGTGGCATGCTGTACCCAATCAACACAGGGGGCTTCATGCAGGCCGGCAGAGTCCGGCAGAGTCATATTACTCTGGACTCCGGCTAGTGGTACTCAGGCCGAGTACACGTAAGCTCATCCGGCCCGATTAACTTTTTCAGGAATAGGGCCATTTGAGGTTTTTATTCAGCAGGTGATGAAATACCAATTTACAAAAGTATGTGAACACCCCTTAAAATTAATGGATTCACCAATTGTTCTTTATAAAAATGTAAAAAACATATTATTATTATTACATTTGACCCCTATTTCTCCCCAGTTTCAGGATTTCCAATTGGTAGTTACATTGTTGTCCCATCGCTGCAACTCCTGTATGGGAGAGGCAAAGGTCGAGAGCCATGCGTCCCCCGAAATATGACCCTACCAAGCCTCACTGCTTCTTCAAATCAAATCATAGTTTGTTACGTTCCCCAGTTTCTGTGTTGTAGTTTGTGTATTTGCATGTGTGTATTTCAGGAAATGGCTTCCTGAGATCCCTCAAGCAGCTGATTGGTCGACTCCATGGCTAAATGGAGAGCTGACCCCGCCCCCTCGTCAAGACGCAGCTGTCTCTAATTACCCATTCCTTCTGAAGCTAAATAAAAGCCAGTGTTCTGTTCAGAAGAGAGATTGCAGAAAGATTGATTGTGATTTAGAGAGATCATGGCTGAGAGAGGAGGCTGAGAGAGGAGGCTGAGGGTCATATTATGTTTGTTGTTTCTGAGAGTGATACAGGCAGTTGGTATGTACTGTGTTAGTTTGTTGGCATTATCAGATGGAGATTATTTAGTTTGTTTGTGAAATTGTTTAATATTCTGTTTCATTTGTTCCCAGGGGGAAAGGGGAAGGCACCTAGGGAGTGCTTAGGCAAGAGGCCCGCGGGCATACATATACCTGTAGTATATTCACTGTCTAGGCACACTAGGTAAGACCTGGGCGGACCACCCCCTGTATTTTGGTTAGGGCACCAGGTGGTGCTAAGTTAGATAGGTAGTGGGTAGGCAGGTTAGGTAAATAGTGGGTAGGCAGGTTAGATAGGAGAGGGGGGCTTTGACATTTACTTTCTTTGCTTTGGTTCCGTCCAGCCCCTTTTCCCCATATTACCGTGTGACGGAATAAATTCCTCGTAAACGGTACCACATTCTGCCTTTTGTCATCCTTACTCGCACCAACAGTCCATACCGCTTTCACTTCACGGGTAGTTGAGTTGTAGCAGGGTGTTGCGTTCCCTCTTCACAGAAGTGTGCGTAACAGTCACGTGTGCCGAATACAACAGTTACAGTGAAATGCTTACTTACAGGCTCTAACCAATAGTGCAAAAAAGGTGTTAGGTGAACAATAGGTAAGTAAAGAAATAAAACAGTAAAAAGACTGGCTGTATACAGTAGCGAGGCTATAAAAGTATTGAGGCTACGTACAGACACCGGTTAGTCTGGCTGATTGAGGTAGTATGTACATGTAGATATGGTTGAAGTGACTTGACACAATGCTTGCTTAACCCAGAAGCCACCCGCACTAACGTGTTGGAGGAATCGCCGTACAACTGGCGACCGAAGTGAGTGTGCATGCACCCGGCCCGCCACAAGGAGTCGCTAGAGCGCGATGGGACAAGGACATCCTGGCTAGCCAAACCCTCCCCTAACCCGTACGACGCTGGGCCAATTGTGCGCTGCCTAATGGGTCTCCCGGGTTGCGGGCCAGCTGTGACACAGCCCAGGATCGAACCAGGGTCTGTAGTGACGCCTCAAGCACTGCGATGCAGTGCCTTAGACCGCTGCGCCACTCAGGAGGCCCTGGATTCGGGCTATTTCAGCCACATGGTTTGTCGAGATCGGTGTGGAAGAACTTGACTGTCCTGCACAGAACCCTGACTTTAACCACATTGAAGACCTTTGGGATGAATTGGAATGCCGACTGTGAGCCATGTCTAGTCGCCCAACCTCACTATTGCTCTTATGGCTGAATGGAAGCAAGTCCCCGCAGCAATGTTCCAACATCTAGTGGAAAGCCTTCCCTGAAGAGTGGAGGCTGTTATAGCAGCAAAGGGGGAACCAGCTCCATATTAATGGTCATGATTTTAGAATGAGATGTTCAACGAGCAGTCATGTAATACTTTTGGTCATGTATTTCACCTCCAAGTCATTGAATTTGCTATGTCATTAAAAGCAGAAATTTGTGACAGTCTCTGCGGTCCTATAGCTATCAGAGATGATCCCCAATGTAGAGAATCTCCAATGCTGTAAATGCTTTTGCTTTTACTACAGGCTATGGCAGTGTTTTTCGTAGTTACGAAACAGAAAAATTCACTGCTGTTAAAATGCAGTAAAACTGCAGTACAATTAAATAATTGTTGTGTAATTAATGGTATCTGGTAGCTTGCTGTGTGTGTTGGCTTCTAATGGTAGTATTTTGTCTGTAGTAGCTAATTATTTCCAGCGGTAATTAGTCAACAATTATTGCACCTTTATATGACCCTGAAAATATAACTATTATATTTTCCATTAAAACTTTTAAGCAATTAACATATTGCGTGATGAGTCATGTAAAGTTTCTCCCGTTTCTGTCTTGCTCATTCTCCCTGTCGCTCAGTCAAACTCACACACATGCTCAGTTGCAGGGAAGAGGAAGAGATTTGCCAATTACACCCATTTCTACCAATGTTTGTTGCAGGATTGATAGGACAGATCTTTTAATGTCTCTTTATCGCTTCTCTACACATATTTACATTTTTGCATTTACCCTTTCTTTTTAAGACTGCCAAGCTGTCCTCAATTGGGGGAACCTTTGTCTGGGAGAATGCCCTCACGATTATGGAGCAGTGTGTTTAGAAAAGGTTGTTTTGAATATTACAACATGTATTTGGATCAAGCAAAACATCACCATTTAGAGATGAGTTAAACATGCTACTGTCTAATCCTCTTTCTTAAAATGTTTCAGATTGATAAGCAAAGAATTTATGTTCCACTTCAATGTGAAGGAACAGAGGAGCAAACATGCTTTCGCTACCACTCGTGTGTGTGCTCCATTGTAGTTGGTAAGTAAATGTGAGCAGTTGAGACGTTTGGCATAGACCATGAGACATTTTTAGTAGATTCTGACTGTTAAAGATATTTTACTGTGCTTTACTCTTCTGTCGTGTCATGCATTTCCACATTATGCCAATCGTTAATTTATTTTCTTCTTTCTTTTATGTAATAGTGTCATGAAAAGCCAGACAACTCAGGATGTTGATGTCATGTGGGCCCTCTGGAAAGTCCTAAAATATGCCCCTGACCGCCGTGGTGGAGTAGGACGCAACGTATGTATATGAGGAAATTGCATATTTAATTGGTGACTATGGAAACAAATAGAAATGCAATGAAATAAAATCTGCAATAATGTTTACACTAGGTAATGAGCTGTAGTCAGGGGTTCATTACCAGGTTATGATGAGGTCTTAACTATGGCCAGTAGGCTACGTAATATAGCACATAATATCATCGCATTTCTATAGTGATCAGAATTATGACCAGCTGGTCACACAGAGGTCACAATTATAACCAACTGGTCGTATGGTGGACAGAAAAAGACGGCATATTCTGGTCTGTAAAAAAAACACATTTTCAAACTGTTTGCGAGCAGAATAAGACATCATAAAAAGACATGACACGAACATCTTTCCAACCAGGTTTTGCCCACTGGGGTGGCTCTGTATAATACTGTGTGTTGCTGTGAATTCATTTTGGACTTGGGGACTGTGAAGAGACCTCTGGTGGCATGTTTTGTAGGGTATGTATGGGTGTCTGAGCTGGATGTTATTTGATTATGCAGACTGTCTTGAATCTTCATTACAGTAATACCTTTCATAACAAATAGAAGATAAGCAGTTAAGCTCTCATCAACCCCCAACCAGGAAAGACTGGCGCGCATGTTGTTGGCGTTAGAAACAATACAGCTCCAACTATCGTCTTATTATCCGTTTATTTGAACCAATCTGTCATCTGAGTCAGTGCATTACAAGTTGAGTGCCCTTCTTTATATGCATGCTGAAAGTCAGTAGTTAACTTGTTTTCTGAAAAATAGTGTTTGGTCAAACACAATTCTCTCCATCAGTTTAATAAACACGGCTGCTAGAATCTGGACTAGAACCCAAAAATGTGATCATACTACTCCAGTGCTAGCCTCCCTACACTGGCTTCCCGTTAAGGCAAGAGCTGATTTCAAGGTATTACTGCTAACCTACAAAGCATTATATGGGCTTGATCCTACCGATCTTTCCGATTTGGTCATGCCGTACATACCTACACGTATGCTACGGTCACAAGACGCAGGCCTCCTAATTGTCCCTAGAATTTCTAAACAAACAGCTGGAGGCAGGGCTTTCTCCTAAAGAGCTCAATTTTTATGGAATGGACTGTTATATCTGGAGTATTTCTCCTGTCTTATCCGGTGTCCTGTGTGACTTTAAGTATGCTCTCTAATTCTCTCTCTCTCGCTCGCTCTCTCTCTCTCTCTCTCGCTCTCGCGCTCTCTCTCTCGCTCTCTCTCGCTCTCTCTCATGCTCTCTCGCTCTCTCTCTCGCTCTCTCTCGTTCTCTCTCTCTCTCTCGCTCTCTCTCTCTCACTCTCTCTCTCGTTCTCTCTCTCCAGTCTGCTACCATTCTCAATAGTTTCCCATCAAGGATGTCTATACCTGGTGGCTTATCATAATTGATGGGTAACAAAAGTCTTTCCACCTCTCCCACACTAACAATTTCAAAACAGCAATACTTATCTTTTATTATTAGATCTTTTATACAAAAATGATGGTTCACTGTTCAATGTTGTCATTTCACTTCTGAGTGAAATAGTCATTGAAATGATTGGCAATATCAAAAGGTTTGTTTTGTTATAAATTACCCATCAACTTTCATAAACAAGATTAATTGGGTTTTCTGCTCATGAGACATGTATCATTTAAGCAGTAATGTAAAGTACTTAAGTAACAATACTTTAAAGTACTAAAGTCATTTTGGGGGGTATCTGTACTTTACTTTACTATTTATATTTTTGACTACTTTTACTTGACTACATTCCTAAAGAACAATATTGTACTTTTTACTCCATACATTTTCCCTGAGAACCCCAAGTACTAATAACATTTTGAATGCTTAGCAGGACAGAGAAATGGTGATATTGATGCACTTATCAAGAGAACACTTAGTCATCCCTACTGCCTATGGTCTGGCGGACTCACTAAACACAAATGCATCTTTTATAAATAATGTCAGTGTTGGAGTGTGCCCCTGGCTATCCGTGAATTTTAAAAACAAGAAAATGGTGCTGTCTGCTTTGCTTAAAATAAGGAATTTGAAATTATTTATACTTATACTTCTACTTTTGATACTTAAGTATATTTTAGCAATGACATTTACCTTTGATACTTAAGTATATTTAAAACCAAATACTTTTACTCAAGTAAACTATTTTACTGGGTGACTTTCACTTTTACTTGAGTAACTTTCTATTAGGGTATCTATATTTATACTCAAGTATGACAATTGGGTACTTTTTCCACCACTGCATTTAAGGTTCTCAAGTCTTTTTCCATTGTGTTTTATGTCAATTATCTTGCTTTGGTTCTGAACAGGTACCACAACACCTCCCCCATAGGCATTCATGTCTTTTCTGTAGATGTTATATCCTTGTATTGCTACTGCTGTATCATCAAAGGAATTATCTGTCCGTTTCAGAGATGGCCAGTGTATGAATGTTATCTGATGATAGCAAGTTATTGATTTGATGAACCTCATTTCTACGGCTACATATATTAATATGGGCTATCCTCAGCCCTGTTCTGGGTAGTTTATCGGAGATAGACATAATATGGAGAGAAAAAAATCTAGGCAAAATAAAACATTGTTTAGCTTGGCGTGATAAGAGGGTGTGAGGGTCGTGGGCATCCGTAACACAGGGGATCGTTTTTCATCCACTGTTGCAATTTCTAATGCTGGTGAAATCCATATTAGACATTATACTCCAACCATGTAATGTTATGAGGAGGCATTAATATTTCATTTTACATTGTCACATATTAACATAAGATTAAAGTTATTTTATTGTGTGTATAAGTTATTTGTAAACCTATCATTCCTATTCGGAGCCGTGAGGCCAGGCCGTGAGCTTCAGTGTGTTGTTTTTCTTGCAGGGTTTATTTACCAGGCACAGGTCTGCAACCTGAGGAGAGATTACTACTACAGCCCTCTTATTGGATATTGACGAGCTAGCTATTTGGTTGTGCTGCCTATATCCTCAGTGTGCCAGCATTATGGCTTGCATGAATAGCTGATGAGTCTAGCTTGTGGTATCATAAATATTATTGATAAGTCTGTATCGATGAGGGTGTCGTTCGTTCCTCTCATACATCCACAGTTGCTCAATTGCATTGAGCTAATTTCTGTTAATTGCGGCAGTTCATTTCCCCCTGATGAATTGACATAACCCAGGAGGGCTCAGAGGAATCCTCATGGCCATTATGACATTAGCCAGGGCTTATCCTAGCTAAGTGGCTGAGCCAGCCCACACTAACACTTAGGAGTTTAGGGTGCTGACATGATGACACAGAGCAAATTTCTAGCAATGGCGACTATCAGAGTGGTGATGGACAGACAGGGTTATCAGTGGTGATGGCTTACAATATAAGTTCATTGTCCTTAAAAGGGTTAAAGGAAACTATGCAATTAAGAGGATTCTCTCACAAAAAGTTGGATCAACAAGTGAGGCAAGCGACAATGTGTACAAATGCAGGAGAACTACACCCCCCCCCCCCTCCCCCCATACACTAACAAGCAGGTGTTCAGCTTGAGCGACCACCACGACATAAAGAAGTAAGACTGCTCTTTGATACACAGTCAGCCAGTCAGCCAGTCAGTTAGTCAGCCAGTCAGCCAGTCAGCCAGTCAGCCAGTCAGCCAGTCAGCCAGTCAGCCAGTCAGCCAGTCAGCCAGTCAGCCAGTCAGCCAGTCAGTCAGCCAGTCAGCCAGTCAGCCAGTCAGCCAGTTAGCCAGTTAGCCAGTCAGCCAGTTAGCCAGTTAGCCCCTCTCTCTGCCACTGACTTATTAAGGGTCCTGTGAGGAGGAGGATTCTCTTTGACTGGGGTGAAGAGGCTATTTAATATACAAAGCAAATTAGTTGGGAAAATGCCATTGTGCTGGACTGTGGATTGACAGAGGGGGGTGCTAACTGGGCCGACAAGGGGGGTATGTGGTGGCGGGTTGGTGGTAGTGGGGGAGATGATTACTTGTGATGTATCCCAGGTTGTAGTCCTTGAACAAGAGATTGTGAGTTGATTTCTAGCCAACAGAGGGGCCCTGGCCAGGGAAGGTGCTGAGCTTAATTAGACTTGTCTGGGGAGAGACAAGCTTTAGGTGTAGCTAATTAAGATCATAGCTCTGGCTGAAATGGCTTAAATTGCACAGCAATAGGCGTCAGGTCCCAGGAGAAGCAGCATAATGCCAGTTAGACATCATCTTTCCCCAGCCTATGAATTCACACATTAGGAGATAAGAGCAGTGGCAGGCATAAGGGGGAGGGTTAAGGGTGCAGGGCGTGTGATTGCATATTACTTTTCTTTGCGTTTATGGAGGGGGTGATCATGCATTAGGAATCAATGTATGCATACTATGTTATTTTGATTACATTTTGCCCACATGGTGGCCCAGAATTACTTTAAAAATGTGGATTTATTTAAGGTTAAGGCATCAGTAAGAAAAAGATTATTACATAATCAATGTAATGATATAATAACAGAAAAATAAGGGATTTTAATGTTTCTACTAAAAAATATTTAAAACATGCAGTTACATATTTTGAAAAGCCACAGTAGGTAAATGTGAATATCTGTCTGAATCCCCCAGTGAAGGTCTCATAGTGACTGCGGATGCCACAGACACTTGACGAGGAGTGTGGAAATGAATCAGACTGGAGGCATCTTGTGGCTTTTGGCTGGTGGGCAACATGGTGTGTGTGGGGGCAAACAGACGTTCCCATAATCCTCAGAATCAACAGCCACTACTCTGTCCTGTTTGGTTCCCGTTGGTGCACAGAGGTACAACATCTAAAAACAGAGCCATTACAGATCTGTGTCGGATCTGAGTATTGTCCTCGGTCATTGATGATCCCTGCTCTTATGATGAATTAATTACTGAATTTGCCCCCACTACGAGACGTGTGCAGTTTGGATTTAGTCTCCCGGCCCACACACCAGAAAGATGTTTTCAACAGTCCTCAGGTTTTGGTATTGCTATTTTAGCCTGTTTTAACCTTTTTAAATTATAGAAATTGCATGTTTGAACAATATTTTTTTTCATGCTGTATCATATATGATCAAGCTAGAGATCAGAATAAAAAAATATTATATTTATGTATTTTTCTTCAGTTTTTCATCACTTTATCCCTCTCCCCTTGGGACTAGACCTTTTTAAGCTGGGTCTTTGTTACATTCGCCATCTCCTCCTTAGTTCCTTTAACCAGAGGGTTGGGGGGGGGGGGAGTTTTTTTTTTCTAAATGTAGCTACATAGCTCTGATAACAAGGGCCCCTCTCTCCCTCCCCTCTGACCACCCGTCACCTTTAAATCTGCCTTTTCATATTCCTCTCAAAGCTCCTTGTCCATGGAACAGGCCACTCATAGAACTGGATCTCTGGACAAACAAGAGCCAAGTGAGAGTGAGAAAGAGATGCAGACAGTTCTTTAGTATTTATGCCCTGTCTTTACTCACAGTTAGGTCTTTGAATTACAGTCTCAGTGAGATAACATCAAATTCTTAGGTTAATAAGGTTTGTATTTGCATTACACACCTCAAAATTCTCTCAGTAGTAGACACATCAATAATGTGTTGGAAAGCTATAGCTACTTACACTGTAACAGCACTGAAAATACCTGGCATTCGCTGCAATCTGGACTCAGGGATAGACGTAACATAGTAAAAGTAAATGTGTCTCCCTCCATTTAGTATATATTACATTTTGTATGGTATTAATTTTAAAAGTATATGTTACGAATTGCAATTTGTATGATATTTCACAAATTGCATTTAGTACATATTACGAATTTGCAATACGTATGATATGTTACAAATTCCACTTTATTGTGGCTAACGTTAACTAGGTGTCTAAGTGGCTAATGTTAGCTAAGATTGGGGTTAGGAGTTAGGGTCAGGGGTTGGAACCGGTTCAGGGAACCGAACCAAAAACCAGAAAATATTTTTTTTTGATGTACAGAATCAGAACCGCAAATGAAAGAGCTCTGTACTGTTCTGGAACAAAATCGTTATTTTAAAAGCATGGGAACCAGTTAATAACCTTATTTTATGCTCCGGACATTTAAAAAAGCGCATCAAAGACCCTATACAAAGCCCTCATTCTGTCACTCAGAAACTTATTCTAGGGTCTGCCTGCCAGCTGAAAATCTTTGCCAGTGTGTGTGCGTGTGTAGCCCCTCCTCTCCGAAGTATAGTCTAGTAACCTACTGACGTTACAAGCGTGACTCAGAAATTAGGGAGATACATTTTTTATTTGAGAATGACCTATTTCAATAACATTTTCAATGCTAGTTAAGAAAACTATACTTATCACGTTTCACATTGGATTTATTAACTACAAAAAAAGTGAGTTTATTTTTTTTCGGGTATTGCTCTGCACACACAAGCTTGTTAGCTAGCTAGCTGGTCCAACGTTAGGGTAACTTTCTGAAGTTCAATGACCTCAAAGTTCCTTTATAGAAGCCGCTCCTCCGTAGGTATAATTATGTGGGCCTAATTCAGATAATGCATATCATAACAACAAGCTGCCCAGCGCTTCAAGACAAAATTCCTGATACATCGCGCCCTTACACATGTCTGTCCAATGCATGCAAATAGCTTGCCCGCTCCATAGCAAGCTGCTCTATCCGCACAGATTGGTGAAGTAATTTAATGTCAAGCTAAATATATTTTTTTAATGATTTCAGAGGTTTAAAAGGGAACAGAAAGGAACGATATAAACCATAACTTTTGTTTTGTTTGAACCAGTTCAGAACTTTATTATTGCTGGTCGGAACAGTGGAACGGAACAAATAAAAATAATGGTTCGGTTCAGAATGAAACAATTGGAAAATAATTTTGGTTCCAACCCCTAATTAGGGGTTAAGGTTAGCTAACAAAGAAAGTAGCTAAAAAGTAGTTGCAAACTTGCTAATTAGATACAATTCTAAAGTTGTCCTTGACAACTAGGCCACCAAAGCGTTGTCGCACTAAGGCAAGGGTCTGAGCCCGGGTGGCGGCCAAATCAAATTTGTATTTATATAGCCCTTCGTACATCAGTTGATATCTCAAAGTGCTGTACAGAAACCCAGCCTAAAACAGCAAGCAGTGCAGGTGTAGAAGCACGGTGGTTAGGAAAAACTCCCTAGAAAGGCCAAAACCTAGGAAGAAACCTAGAGAGGAACCAGGCTATGAGTGGTGGCCAGTCCTCTTCTGGCTGTGCCGGGTGGAGATTATAACAGAACATGGACAAGATGTTCAAATGTTCATAAATGACCAGCATGGTCAAATAATAATAATCACAGGCAGAACAGTTGAAACTGGAGCAGCAGCACGGCCAGGTGGACTGGGGACAGCAAGGAGTCATCATGCCAGGTAGTCCTGAGGCACGGTCCTAGGGCTCAGCTCCTGCCAGAGAGAGAGAAAGAGAAAATTAGAGAGAGCATACTTAAATTCACACAGGACACCGGATGAGACAGGAGAAGTACTCCAGATATAACAAACTGACCCTAGCCCCCCGACACAAAAACTACTGCAGCATAAATACTGGAGGCTGAGACAGGAGGGGTCAGGAGACACTGTGGCCCCATCCGATGATACCCCCGGACAGGGCCAAACAGGAAGGACATAACCCCACCCACTTTGCCAAAGCACAGCCTCCACACCACTAGAGGGATATCTTCAACCACCAATTTACCATCCTGAGACAAGGCCGAGTATAGCCCACAAAGATATCCGCCACGGCACAACCCAAGGGGGGGCGCCAACCCAGACAGGAAGATCACATCAGTGACTCAACCCACTCAAGTGACGCACCCCTCCTAGGGACGGCATGAAAGAGCACCAGTAAGCTAGTGACTCAGCCCCTGTAATAGGGTTAGAGGCAGAGAATCCCAGTGGAAAGAGGGGAACCGGCCAGGCAGAGACAGCAAGGGCGATTCGTTGCTCCAGAGCCTTTCCGTTCATCTTCACACTCCTGGGCCAGACTACACTCAATCATATGACCCTCTGAAGAGATGAGTCTTCAGTAAAGACTTAAAGGTTGAGACCGAGTTTGCGTCTCTCACATGGGTAGGCAGACCATTCCATAAAAATTGAGCTCTACAGGAGAAAGCCCTGCCTCCAGCTGTTTGCTTAGAAATTCTAGGGACAATTAGGAGGCCTGCGTCTTGTGACCATAGCGTACGTGTAGGTATGTACGGCAGGACCAAATCCGAGAGATAGGTAGGAGCAAGCCCATATAATGTTTTGTAGGTTAGCAGTAAAACCTTGAAATCAGCCCTGGCCTTGACAGGAAGCCAGTGTAGGGAGGCTAGCACTGGAGTAATATGATCACATTTTTTTGGTTCTAGTCAGGATTCTAGAAGCCGTATTTAGCACTAACTGAAGTTTATTTAGTGCTTTATCCGGGTAGCTGGAAAGTAGAGCATTGCAGTAGTCTAATCTAGAAGTGACAAAAGCATGGATACATTTTTCTGCATCATTTTTGGACAGAAAGTTTCAGATTTTTGCAATGTTACGTAGATGGAAAAAAGCTGTCCTTGAAACAGTCAAAAGAGAGATCAGGGTCCAGAGTAACACAGAGGTCCTTCATAGTTTTATTTGAGACGACTGTACAATCATTAAAATTAATTGTCAGATTCAACAAAAGATCTCTTTGTTTCTTGGGACCTATAACATGCATCTCTGTTTTGTCCGAGTTTAAAAGTAGAAAGTTTGCAGCCATCCACTTCCTTATGTCTGAAACAAAGGCTTCTAGTGAGGGCAATTTTGGGGCTTCACCATGTTTCATTGAAATGTACAGCTGTGTGTCATCCGCACAGCAGTGAAAGTTAACATTATGTTTTCATATGACATCCCCAAGAGGTAAAACATCTAGTGAAAACAATAGTGGTCCTAAAACGGAACCTTGAGGAACACCGAAATTTACAGTTGATTTGTCACAGGACAAACCATTCACAGAGACAAACTGATATCTTTCCGACAGATAAGATCTAAACCAGCCCAGAACTTGTCCGTGTAGACCAATTTGGGTTTCCAATCTCTCCAAAAGAATGTGGTGATTGATGGTATCAAAAGCAGCACTAAGGTCTAGGAGCACGAGGACAGATGCAGAGCCTCGGTCTGATGCCATTAAAAGGTAATTTACCATGGGCCTCCCGGGTGGCGCAGTGGTTAAGGGAGCTGTACTGCAGCGCCAGCTGTGCCACCAGAGACTCGCGCCCAGTCTTTGTCGTAACCGGCCGCGACCGGGAGGTCCGTGGGGCGACGCACAATTGGCCTAGCGTCGTCCATGTTAGGGAGGGTTTGGCCGGTAGGGATATACTTGTCTCATCGCGCACCAGCGACTCCTGTGGCGGGCCGGGCGCAGTGCGAGCTAACCAAGGTTGCCAGGTGCACAGTGTTTCCTCCGACACATTGGTGCGGCTGGCTTCCGGGTTGGATGCGCCCTGTGTTAAGAAGCAGTGCGGCTTGGTTGGGTTGTGTATCGGAGGACGCTTGACTTTCAATCTTCGTCTCTCCCGAGCCCATACGGGAGTTGTAGCGATGAGGCAAGATAGCTACTAAAAACAATTGGATACCATGAAATTGGGGAGAAAAAGGGGTAAAATTCAACAACAACAACAAAAATAAATAATAATTTACCACCTTCACAAGTGCAGTTTCAGTGCTATGATGGGGTCTAAAACCAGACTGAAGCATTTTGTATACGTTGTTTGTCTTCAGGAAGGCAGGGAGTTGCTGCGCAACAGCCTTTTCATTTTTTTTTGAGAGGAATGGAAGATACGATATAGGCTGATAGTTTTTTATATTTTCTGGGTCAAGGTTAGGCTTTTTCAAGAGAGGCTTTATTACTGCCACTTTTAGTGAGTCAGGTTGATAGAGAGCCGTTTATTATGTTCAACATAGGAGGGCCAAGCACAGGAAGCAGCTCCTTCAGTAGTTTAGTTGGAATAGGTTCCAATATGCAGCTTGAAGGTTTAGAGGCCATGATTATTTTCATCATTGTGTCGAGATATAGTACTAAAACACTTGAGTGTCTCTCTTGATCCTAGGTCCTGGCAGAGTTGTGCAGACTCAGGACAACTGAGCTTTGTAGGAATAGACAGATTTAAAGAGGAGTCTGTAAGTTGCTTTCTCATAATCATGATCATTTTCTCAAAGAAGTTCATGAATTTATTACTGCTGAAGTGAAAGCCATCCTCTCTTGGGGAATGCTGCTTTTTAGTTAGCTTTGCGACAGTATCAAAAAGGAATTTCGGATTGTTCAGCAGTAAGGGCTCTTCGATACTGCACGGTACTGTCTTTCCAAGCTAGTCGGAAGACTTCCAGTTTGGTGTGGCGCCATTTCCGTTCCAAACCTGGAGGAATGGCCCACTCCAGGACCGTGGAGCGGACAGCGTCAGGCACAAACATCAGATTATCCAGGAAACCCCCAGGGTTCGGCTGTGACCGCTGCACCTCCCAGACCTGTTTCCTGATACCCCAGCTGAGTGCCGTCGCCAGGCATGAGGGTGAAGGATGGTCTCGGGCTCCGGGGTGGTATCCGTGGGGTTATAGCGGCGAGACAGGGCATCCGACTTGACGTTCTTGGACCCCGGGCCGGTAGGAGATGGAAAAGTTGAACCGGGTAAACAGCAGGGCCCATCTCGCCTGCCTGGAGTTGAGGCGCTTGGTGGTGCGGAGATACTCCAGGTTTTTGTGGTCGGTCCACACAATGAACGGATATTCCGCCCCTTCGAGCCAGCTCCTCCGTTCTTCCAATGCCATCTTCACCGCGAGAAGCTCCCGATTCCCCACATCGTAATACCTCTCCGTGGCGGTGAGGCGGTGGGAGAAGGCGGCGCAGGGATGCAGCTTAAGGTCCATGGCAGAATGTTGGGGCAGAACAGCCCCCACTCCGATATCCGAAGCATCGGCCTCCACCAAGAAATGACGGGAATGGTCTGGATGAACCAGGATCAGAGCCTTAGTGAAGCGCTGTGTAAGGTCCCGGAACGCCCGGTCCACGGCCATGGACCACGTGAACGGAACCTTGGTAGAGGTGAGGGAAGACAGGGGGTAGGCCAGGGTTCTGTAACCCCAGATTAAGGGGCGATAAAAGTTGGCGAACCCCAGGAAGCGTTCCAGCTGCACCCTGGACTTAGGCTGAGGCCAATCCACCACCGCTTTCACCTTCTCGGGATCCATCTTGACGCTCCCAGCAGAGATTATGTAGGCCAGAAAGGGAATGGTGGAGCGATGGAACTCGCACTTTTCTACCTTAACGAACAACTTGTTCTGCAGAAGGCGCTGGAGAAACTGCTGGACATGAAGCATGTGTTCTTGGGGGGAGTGGGAGAAGACGAGGATGTCATCAATGTATACGAAGACAAACCGGTTCAGCATGTCGCGTGGAATGTCATTCACCAGAGCCTGGAACACGGCAGGGATGTTGGTGAGGCCAAAGGGCATGACCAGATATTCGTAGTGGCCGCTGGCCATGTTGAAAGGCGGTCTTCCACTCGTCCCTCTCTCGTATCCGCACCAGGTGGTAGGCTTTACGTAGATCCAGCTTGGAGAACACAGTGGACCCCTGGAGCGGCTCGAAGGCAGAGGAAATGTGTGGTAGCGGATAACTGTTCTTTACAGTGATGTCATTGAGTCTCCGGTAGTCAATGCACGGGCGCAGGGTCTTGTCTTTCTTCTCCACAAAGAACCCTGCGCCGTGGGAGAGGAAGAGTGATGGATAAATCCAGTAGCTAGAGAGTCCCCAATGTAGTCCTCCATAGCCTAGGTTTCAGGTCCCGACAGCGAAGACAGACACCCCAGGGGCGGCCTGGTGCTAGGGACAAGGTCAATCCCGCAGTCAGAGAGGCGGTGTGGCGGAAGGGAAGTGGCCCGGGACTTACTGAACACCCCGGAGATCCTGGTACTCCGTGGGAATGGCAGAGAGATCCGGGACCACCTCCGAGGGCACAGGAAGATGTTCCGGGGCAGGTTGCACCGACTTCAGACAATGGGTGTCGCAGAACGGACTCCAGCCCATGATGGCACCTGTAGACCAGCTGATGAGTGGGTTGTGTCGCTGGAGCCAGGAGAATCCCAAAACCATGGGGATCTGGGGGGACTTTATGAGCAGGAACTGAATTGTCTCTCTGTGATTCCCTGACACACGTAAGGTTGATGGGAGTGGTGTTATGGGTGACCCGACCTATAGAGTGCCCGTCCAATGCTCTAACATCCATGGGAATGGAGAGGGGCTGAGTGGGAATGTTCAGTTCAGAAGCCAGTGTGGCGTCCAAAAAGCTCTCATCGGCCCCAAAGCCAATGAGGACCCAGAGAAATTTGGACTGGATTCCCCACAGCAGAATGACATGAAAAGTTGTGCGAGTAAGGGAAGCAGAAAGTTCCCCATATGGCCCTCCAGAGTACTCGCTCCTACCGGTGAGCCTGGTCTTTTACCTGGCACGAGGACACAAAATGACCAAATGACCAAAATTCCCGCAATACAGACACACCCCCTGTGCTGATCCGGTGTTGCCTTTCCGCATGTCGACATCCCAGCCCTGCCTAGTTGCATGGGCTCAGAAAACAGTGCCTCGGCCCTCCTCTGTGACTCTTCTAGGAAGGTCGGAAAAACTTGGGTGCTCTCGGCTACGGTACCATCAGGGACTTCCGGGATGACTCGGAGGCGAGGTGGAATCTCTGGACGTGAAAGTGAAATCGAATTTCCTCTCCATCCGTCATTCCCGCAATCACCCATCGATGCGGATGGTCAAAGCGATGAGGGAGTCCAAATCTGTAGGTAACTCCCAAGCCGCAAGCGCATCCTTAACCTACTCCAAGACGCCATGCAGGAACATGTCGAACAGTGTTTCTGGGTTCCATGCACTCTCCGCTGCCAACGTACAGAAATTCACTGCATAGTCGGCCACAGCGCGGGTATCGTGCCGTAGCTGGATTGGCCTCCTGGTAGCTTCTCTCTGAGAACAGGGCATCAAAGACCTTCCTCACCTCTCCCACGATCCCCTCCAGGCTTGCGCATATGGCCGGCTGCTGTTCCCATACGGCGGTAGCCGCGTGAGAGCCCTTACAGACATCAGCATGATGTAGGCTATTTTGGAGCGATCTGAGGGGAAGGAGCAGGGCTGAAGCTCGAAAATGAGGGCACACTGAGCTATAAATGCCCGACAGGTGTTCGGCTCTCCATTAAAGCGTTCCAGAGGAGGTAACTGGGACTCCCGGGAAGGTGGAGTGGCCGGTGGGGCGGCACTGCTAACTGCCGAGTTGCCGAGGGGAGGTGGGGTTACCACCGTGGCAGGCTGCCCCCCAGACAACACGCGGAATTGCTCCAGCAGTATGTCCAACGCCCGGTCATGGCACTCAGCCAACGTTTGGACCCCCTCCATCAGCCAACGAAGCAATTCCTCGTGCCTACCAATGGAGGCTCGTTGGGATGAGATGGCGTTGCACAGCTGGTCCGGGTCTGCTGGGTCAGTCATGGCCAGTTTGTACTATCAGGTATGAAGGGAAGACGCAGATGTAGACCACGTCGAATAAACAATAGTTTAATATTCCAACAGGGGCAGGCAATAGACAGGTTAAGGGAGGCAGGGGTCAGTAAACCAGAGGTGGGGCAACGGTACCGGACGGCAGGCAGGGTCAGGGGCAGGCAGCGTGGTCAGGCAGCCGGGCTCGGAGTCAGGACAGGCAAGGGTCAAAACCAGGAGGGCGAGAAAAGAGAGACTAGAAAAGCAAGAGCTGAGACAAAACGCTGGTTGACTTGAACAAACAAGACGAACTGACAACAGACAAACAGAAAACACAGGTCTAAACACACAGGGGATAACGGGGAAGATCACACAAAGACAGGTGAAACAGATCAGGGTGTAACACTCACCCACACAGTTGTGAAGAGGGCACGACAGTGCCTCTTCCCCCTCGGGAGGCTGAAAAGATTTGGCGTGGGCCCTCAGATCCTCAAATGGTTCTACACCTGCACAATTGAGTGCATCTTGACTAGTTGCTTCACCGATTGGTACGCGGCAACTGCAAGGCACCCGACCGCAAGGGGCTACAGAGGGTGGTGAGTTTAGCTCAGTACATCACTGGGGGCAAGGTCCCTGCTATCCAGGAACTCTATACCAGGCAGTGCCAGAGGAAGGCCATCCAAGCCATAGACTGCTCTCTCTGTTACTGTATGGCAAGCGGTAGCAGTGCACCAAGTCTGGACCTAGCAGAACCCTGAACAGCTTCTACACCAAGCCATAAGACTGCTAAACAAGACTGCTAAATAGCTAATCAATTTAAAAAAATCTTTAACATTGTTGAAAAAGGACCGTTAAGTAAGCAGTTCACTGTTGTATGATGACCAAACCAGCTGTGTGTATGTCATGCATGTTGATTTTGTCTATCAGACGCATTCATGACACACAGGTTAAAATACCATGATTTAATTTGGGGACAGGTCGAAACTCATATGAAACATTCATGGACATGTAGCTAGCTTGCTGTTGCTAGCTATTGTCCTGTGAGATAAACATTGAGATTAACACCGAGGTTGGAGCTAAACTAAAGGACAGGGCTACCCCACAAAGAGCTATAGTATACAACCCTAAGGCTATGACCAAGGGCAAGAATAAGTACAAGAAGCCTCGCTATGACCTTCGCTGTCATCAAACGAGCAAAAGGACAATATAGGAAAAAGGTGGAATCATACTGCACAAGCATCGACGACTGCTGCATGTGACAGGGCTACAATCCATTACGGATTACAAAGGAAGACCCAACCTGTGATCTGCCCAACAATGCCTCTCTACCAGAAAAACTCAATGCATTTTATGCACGCTTTGACAACAACAACATCATCTGGGTGTGAGGGCCTCTCGATCTCAGAGGTCAACTTGAGAAAGGTCTTTAATCAGGTCAGCAACGTAAGGCCGTGGGACACCAACGGTATTCCAGGGTGCGTTATCAGAGCCTGCGCAGAACAGCTGGAAGGCATATTCATGGTAATTTTCAACCTCTCCTTGTCCCAGTCTGTAAACTCCATGTTTTAAGATGACCACCATCATTCTTGTCCCCAGAACTCTAAGGCTTCATGTCACAATGACTACCACCCTGTAGCACTCAGATATGTAATCATGAAGTGCTTTAAGAGGCTGGTTGTAGCACACACTAACTCCACCATCCCAGATACCCTAGACCCACTCCAATTTGCATACCGCCCCAACAGATCCATAGATGACACAATCTCAATTGCTCTCCACACTGCCCTCACCCACCTAGATAAGAGGAATACCTATGTGAGAATGCTGTTCACTGACTACAGCTCAGTGTTCAATACCTTTGTCCCCTCCAAGCTCGTCATCAAGCTTAGGACTCTGGGTCTGAACACCTCCTTATGTGTACTTAGTGCCTCCTGTATTCCCTGTTCATCAACGATTGAGTAGCCACGCACGACTCCAACACCATCATCAAGTTTGCTGACGACACGACGGTGGTAGGTCTGATCACCAGTGACGATGATTCAGCCTACAGGGAGGAGGTCAGTGATCTGGCAGTGTGGTGCCAGAATAACAGCCTCTCCCTCAACGTCAATAAGACCAAGGAGCTGACCGTGGATTACAGAAAACAGGAGGGGCCGAGCATGCCCCTATCCACATCAACGGAGCTGCAGTCGAGCAGGTTGAGAGCTTCAAGTTCCTCGGTATCCAAATCACTAAAGACTTAAAATGGGTCAAACACATGCGCACAGTCGTGAAAAAGGCGTGACAGCGCTTCTACCCCTTCAAGAGGTTGAAAAATGGGCCCTCAAATCCTCGAAACATTCTACAGCTGTACAATTGAGAACATCTTGACTGGCTGCATCACTGCCTGACATGGCAAAGGCACCGCTTTCGATCGCATGGCAGTATAGAGGTTGGTGAGGACAGCCCAACGCGTCACTGGGGCCGAGCTCCCTGACATCATCGTTAAAGACTACAACCACCCAAGCCAAAGACTATTTTCTCTGCTTCCACACGACATGCGATGCTGGTGCATCAAGTCTGTCACCAACAGGCTCTTGAACAGCTTCTATCCTCAAGCAATAAGACCGATAAATACAGTGCCTTGCGAAAGTATTCGGCCCCCTTGAACTTTGCGACCTTTTGCCACATTTCAGGCTTCAAACATAAAGATATAAAACTGTATTTTTTTGTGAAGAATCAACAACAGGTGGGACACAATCATGAAGTGGAATGACATTTATTGGATATTTCAAACTTTTTTAACAAATCAAAAACTGAAAAATTGGGCGTGCAAAATTATTCAGCCCCTTTACTTTCAGTGCAGCAAAATCTCTCCAGAAGTTCAGTGAGGATCTCTGAATGATCCAATGTTGACCTAAATGACTAATGATGATAAATACAATCCACCTGTGTGTAATCAAGTCTCCGTATAAATGCACCTGCACTGTGATAGTCTCAGAGGTCCGTTAAAAGCGCAGAGAGCATCATGAAGAACAAGGAACACACCAGGCAGGTCCGAGATACTGTTGTGAAGAAGTTTAAAGCCGGATTTGGATACAAAAAGATTTCCCAAGCTTTAAACATCCCAAGGAGCACTGTGCAAGCGATAATATTGAAATGGAAGGAGTATCAGACCACTGCAAATCTACCAAGACCTGGCCGTCCCTCTAAACTTTCAGCTCATACAAGGAGAAGACTGATCAGAGATGCAGCCAAGAGGCCCATGATCACTCTGGATGAACTGCAGAGATCTACAGCTGAGGTGGGAGACTCTGTCCATAGGACAACAATCAGTAGTATATTGCACAAATCTGGCCTTTATGGAAGAGTGGCAAGAAGAAAGCCATTTCTTAAAGATATCCATAAAAAGTGTTGTTTAAAGTTTGCCACAAGCCACCTGGGAGACACACCAAACATGTGGAAGAAGGTGCTCTGGTCAGATGAAACCAAAATTGAACTTTTTGGCAACAATGCAAAACGTTATGTTTGGCGTAAAAGCAACACAGCTGAACACACCATCCCCACTGTCAAACATGGTGGTGGCAGCATCATGGTTTGGGCCTGCTTTTCTTCAGCAGGGACAGGGAAGATGGTTAAAATTGATGGGAAGATGGATGGAGCCAAATACAGGACCATTCTGGAAGAAAACCTGATGGAGTCTGCAAAAGACCTGAGACTGGGACGGAGATTTGTCTTCCAACAAGACAATGATCCAAAACATAAAGCAAAATCTACAATGGAATGGTTCAAAAATGAACATATCCAGGTGTTAGAATGGCCAAGTCAAAGTCCAGACCTGAATCCAATCGAGAATCTGTGGAAAGAACTGAAAACTGCTGTTCACAAATGCTGTCCATCCAACCTCACTGAGCTCGAGCTGTTTTGCAAGGAGGAATGGGAAAAAATGTCAGTCTCTCGATGTGAAAAACTGATAGAGACATACCCCAAGCGACTTACAGCTGTAATCGCAGCAAAAGGTGGCGCTACAAAGTATTAACTTAAGGGGGCTGAATAATTTTGCACGCCCAATTTTTCAGTTTTTGATTTGTTAAAAAAGTTTGAAATATCCAATAAATGTCGTTCCACTTCATGATTGTGTCCCACTTGTTGTTGATTCTTCACAAAAAAATACAGTTTTATATCTTTATGTTTGAAGCCTGAAATGTGGCAAAAGGTCACAAAGTTAAAGGGGGCCGAATACTTTCGCAAGGCACTGTAGCTAATAGCTACATGGACTATCTGAGTTAACCTTGTATCTTTATAGGGCACAGTGCCCTCTAAGCATACTCACAGGGCCCTACCCAATCACACACAAACACTCACTCCATCATCTGTTCACTCACACATCATGCACATACATTTATACTGATCCACCACACCCACTCACATAAAAGCTGCTGCTACTCTGTTTATCTTACATCCTGTTGCCTAGTCACCTTACCCCTATACATATCTACCTCCATCACTCCAGTGTCCTTGCACATTGTAAATATGGTACTGGAACTGACCCTGTATAGTATTCTTACTTAGTTACTTATTTTGTTCTTCTTATTTCTCTTTTTTTTTTTCTAGTATTACATTGTTATTGATAATTGCATTGTTGTTTTTTTTGTTTGCAAGAAAGGCATTTCCGTGTACTTGTGCATGTGACATTCATTTTATTACTTTACCTGAAATGCATATGGTCAATTTTTTTGCTGGATTTTTGTAGAAGTTTGACCCATTTTGAGGAACACAAAATAGTGTGTTCTCTACTCCAACAATTAATTCACAGATAAAAGTGGAAACCTAGTTAGTTTTTGTTTGTTTTGTTTGATTAATCTCTCCTCTCTTCTTCTTCTTTGGACTTTATATGGTGGTTGGCAACCAACTTTAAGGTGCATTACCGCCACCAACTGGACTGGAGTGGGGACCGCGTTCATATTTCAATCATCCACATGGGTATATGCTCGTAAAAACCATTGAGTAGATGGGAGAGGTGGGACTTTCAGAGCGTTAAGCATCTAAAATTTTTGCGCCTGGCTACGCAGACGTCCGCGAGCAATTGGGATGAAATGATAAATTATAAAATGTACATTTATTTTGCAACGCTTGCACATGGTCTGGTCAGCATTTTAGTCAACCTTTTGTTTACGAAGCATGTGACAAATGAAATGAGATTTCTTATTTGATTTAATGTAACCATACCAAACGTAACATATCATACTAATTTGAGGTGCACAGATTTATATTTACTATGTTACTGTCACTGGGATGAGTGAGTGAATACATCCAGGCTGCTGATTCACAGAGAGCTGTGGGCCCAGCACCAGGAAATAAATGGATCCCGCCAATCCTGAACTACATCCGTGTCGTCCTCTAAAAAATAAATATTAAAATGGTAATCGATGAGCCGTGAATCATAAGACCAAGGTAAGCTATGTAATGCTGGTAAGATGGTGAGTAGTGTTATTGGTGAGGAGCAAATCCTTTCCACCATTCAGGAGATGAATTGCAACAGTAATACCATTAACTTGCACCCCGGATCACCAAATGCCATTTAATTGCCAATAGCAGCCTATTGTTTGGAGGGGTAAACACAGACTTCAGGCTGGGTGTGTGTGTTTCAGTGAGGGGGTGAGGGATGGAGGGGTAAACACAGACTTCAGGCTGGGTGTGTGTGTTTCTGTGTGAGGGGGTGAGGGGGTGAGGGATGGAGGGGTAAACACAGACTTCAGGCTGGGTGTGTGTGTTTCTGTGTGAGGGGGTGAGGGATGGAGGGGTAAACACAGACTTCAGGCTGGGTGTGTGTGTTTCTGTGTGAGGGAGTGAGGTATGGAGGGGTAAACACAGACTTCAGGCTGGGTGTGTGTGCTTCTGTGTGAGGGAGTGAGGTATGGAGGGGTAAACACAGACTTCAGGCTGGGTGTGTTTCTGTGTGAGGGGGTGAGGGAGGGAGGGGTAAACAGACTTCAGGCTGGGTGTGTTTCTGTGTGAGGGGGTGAGGGAGGGAGGGGTAAACACAGACTTTAGGCTGGGTGTGTGTGTTTCTGTGTGAGGGGGTGAGGGATGGAGGGGTTTATGTTTGAGGGGGGCACAGTGTAGATGTCCGGAGAATGATGGCCCCCTCGACACACACTCATACACACGCACTCATACAAGCTAACACACGCTTCCACACACATGCGGTCCATGCCTAACTAAAGCCCCGCAGTAACTAGCTTAACTAAAGTCTTTAGGGAAAGTATATTCGGACAAACTCCTCTCTCCTTAATACCTGATTTGTTCAACAACATGATTTGGGGCGCGTCTATTCAGGGCTCTTTTGGGGCGAGTCGAGGTCTTAAGGCTCAGGGCTTGTACCTCGCGGTTATTGTGGGCTGTTTGGGGCTTGTCTCAAATCTCCTTGTGAGGGTGTGTGTGTGGACGCTCCTAATGCTGGCTAATGGGCTTCGGTGGGGTAATGGTCTCCTAGCTCCTTTTGAGGACCCCATGGAAAACAGCATAAGCTCTGTGGAAGAAAGGCTCCAGCCAGACCTTTCAGCCAGCCTTTTTTTTTATTATGGGGAAGAGGCCACCCTCCATCACCCCTGTTTTCACCCCAAATCTTCTCTCCATTCTCCCCCAAATCCCAGTCCCCGCTGACCCCCCCCCCCCCCCCCCCCCCCCCCCCCACCTTACCAAACCAGCAGCACCCCCTTTCCGACCTGCTTGCCCAAACCTGTCAACAATAGCCCCCTCTTCCAGAACCTACCTCAGTCCAGGACATTGCCCTCCATCCCCCCAGTCTTATCCAGCCAGTGATGACCCTGACAGCCATGTCCTGGGGAGGGCTAAATTGAATGTGAAATGCATGGTGGTTCCTCACAGAGTCCATTGTGCAAAGGGGGAGTCTGGGAGGCGAGCAGCGTCACCGGCACTCAGCGTTGATCGAGTTTGACAGCACGTCGGGAGGAGGCAAGAAAAACGTTTTATTTCTTTCATTCAAAACTGAAAGAGGGCCATTTTCAGCCCCCTCCTTTACCCCATCCCTCCACCCCTCCTCCTTCCTGCCTCTCCTCTTTTCACCCTGAAATTAAATAGGCCCATGCTTTCCCTGGACCATCTCCCTTGAGACTAGACTGGGGCAAATGACCTTTACTCTCCCTCCATATTTCTCGTTCTCCTCTCTGTATCCCTGTCGTGTTCTCCTGCTCTTTCACATCTGTACATCTCTCAACATTACTCTGTCAGTCTTTCTGTCGTTCTCTCTCCTTATCCCCTAAAAGAACATCCCCATTTTAGTTGGGTCTCAGATTGAGCCCATCCTTGAGCAGCCAGCAGGTTTAAATGCTCTTGACATCACTCTACTAAAGCACCAAACCTGAAGCATACTCACCGTCCACTTCAGTGTTTATGACCATCTCTTTCTCTCTCTCTTCCCATCCCTCTCCATCTCCAGAGCTCACATCATGTGATTGAGTCCTGGATGATCCTCTCCTTGACCTTGAGTGACTATTATGTCATAGAACATTGGTCTCTCTTCAAATGATTGTTGACTTCTTTACTGTGTGTTTGTAATGCCCGCTGTTGCCAATTTTCACATTGATAGACTGTTCCCGACTTTGATTTGAACACGGCAACATCTTGAGAGGAAAGTCATCATACATTTGTCCTGTGTTTTATCAGTATGTGCTTGTATTGTGTGTTTGTGTGTGTGTTCATTCTCTCAGTACAATATAAAAGTGATATTTGTTCTGTTCCGCTTGATGGCTGTCAGGCAGGTGGTCTCCTTCCCCTGGATGTGGCAAACTCCTCATTTAATGCAAATGACAGTCATCTAGAATCCAATGCATTTCTCATCGCTGCACATTGACTAATCAATGTGAAGTGCTGTGTAAAAAAACAACAACATTGCCTCCCTGTAATAGTTGTTTTTGACCGAGTCAAGTGCAGCTCCTAGAATTAATCCCGACCTGAGATTCAATTATGGGCGCCTGGCTAAGCAGAAGGGGGATAGCATCGTATGCTGTGGAGAGAGGAGAGTGTGTGTGCTTGTGTGTGCGTGCGTGCATGAATATGAGCATAGCTGGACATGAGATGGTCTCAGTCCAGCAGAGGAATTATAGGAAAGCTTATGGGATGGCCATAGGTCCCTGAACCCCATCGACAGGCAGAGGGGGCAAAGGATCTCCACACGCTGTCTCTCTGTGTCCTCGTGTCAATTCAGGACCCACCCATGTCAGCCTCCCTGGTCGTGCCCTGAGTAGCAAAGGCAGATGTGGAAGATTGGCTGGTAGAAATTCTGAGTTATAAAACCTCATTGTCACCTTTTTCTAATGAGGTCCCTGATCATCAGATCTGTTCTCAGTTCTGATTTTGCCCCATGAAGACATGTAGACTTTGGGGTTGAGTGGGGAGGTGGTGGGGGTTGCAATGTGGGTATCAATGTGGGCTGACTTCATCAATGTGCATGAAGAGCCACGCTCCCCGGAAATGTGTTTCTGTTGTGCTGCTAGATGAGCATGTTTCAGTTCTGTGTTTGTGTGGTTGTGTTTCGAAAATATGTGGTGTTCATTATAAGGTGTCAGAATAGGTCTTTTAATTTGAATTTACATATTTTGTGTTGTTTAGATCTATCAACACCTCATTTGTAAATAATGATACATTTGGACATTGGATTAGTCCAACAGCCAACAAATTCATTTTTATTTACAAACTTTAGCTACTTTGTATTCCATAGAGAATATGATTTTATTTCAACGTTTTTGCAGAGAATGCATGCACGCAGACACATGCGCAAACACACACAACAAAGTTGATCTTCCCATCCAGCCCAAGGACATTGGTGCTGTCTCCCTCCCCCTGCTCTCCTCTTCCTGAAATACAACAGTGGGCTAATGACAACATATAAACACGGAAAAGGCAATTTAGCTCCCTCTTTTAGAACTACTTTGAAAATAAAGGAATTTTAATTATGGACACAATGAAAAGAAAAAAGGACTAAAAAGAGAACACTCACGCACAGTAAACACAGCTGAAACATTTATCTTCTGGTGACCAGTCTGTGTTTTTAGAACACTCATTTCATATGTATTTACTGCAGAGAGAGGGAGAGCAAGAGACAGAGAGGAAAAGGGTGAGTGAGGGGGAAGGAGGAAGAGTGATAGGAGGGAGGGGTTGAGCGAGGGTAGGGGGAAAGAGAAAGATAATATGCATATATTTAAAATATCCCCACCCTCCCAATCGAAAGATGCATTTTTATTAGGGAAATAATTTAGCTACAGACTCGAGAGGAGGAGGATGAGGGGATCATTTGTTGTTGGAGATTGCTCAGCGCCAACCACCAAAGACAACACTGCATTTCTCATTTAATTTATCTCTGAAAGAGAATGAAATGACATTGTGAAGTTCCTCTGGTGGGATAAAACCAACAACTACAAAACACAGAGTGATGAGTTAGAAACCCAATAATAGTGTCTGAAGACAGCCTCTGTGTCCTGAGAGCAGTAGTGTATGCTGGAGTAGTGGCAGGTTTCTGCAAGCTGGCTCCGGCCTTTCAATGGAGATTCTATGCTTGTATTTGTGATGACGTATTAGGGTAAAGGTGTGAGGTTGAGAGATGGGTCATTACTGAAGTTGTTACACTTATAGTCAAGCCAAGTTTGTTTGTCATATGCACACGATACACGTGGTGTACACATTGCAATGAAATGCTGACTTGCAGGTTCCCTCTCAATAATGGGACAACAATAAGAAATAATAACACCATTTTTATATATTTTTTAATGAGGTCGCTGGTCAATAATAAGGATAGTTAGACGGATAGTCCACCTGCTCAATTAGGATACAAATAACAATAACGGCTACGCAAACACCATACAGCCTCATTTACAGGGTCAGGCCTGCATTAGCACTATACACTCTTATCCAGTGGTACACTATACAGCAATGGAAACAGATAGCTTCTCAGATGGCTTAAACATGGTTTAAACAATGTTCTTCAAGATTAGGAGGAACACATGCATGTACAGTAGTTGGTGTCTGTAGGAATAAACAAACCATTGTGTTCAAAGTGTTCTATAATGAGGATTATGAAATGATTGAACATATGTCCCCTTCTAAGATGCATTACAAAAACACTTATAGGCATAAATAGGAAAAATGTTATGTGTACTGAAATTATCACAACAATGCTATTAACAAATCACACAATCCATTTCGGATGAGAACACCCACTCAAAGTCCACTGTTGATTTAACAATTACTCCTCCTCCACTGTTAGGTGAAATTGTGGGGAAGTGATGAATGTGGTGGTGCTGATATGTTGGCTGCCTGGGCCTTAAAACTGGCAGAGAGGATGTCCAGCGGGAGGCCGGTGTAAATGAAATATAATGAATCTATCACATCAATTCCAAATGAGCTACTGACACATTGCCTTTGATGCAGGCAGCCGCAGCACTGCTGTGTAGATCAGTATCAGCTCTCTGAATGAACGCTGCCTTCCACGCAGCCCCTGGGTTCCTCAGATGTAAACACTAACACTGGCCACCACTGTTATCCTCGATTGACTGACATTGATGTGTTTTGTGTGGATTGGAAAAGATAGCAAGGCAAAAGCTGCAAATCTCTGTTTGCAATGAGGAGAAAATTCCATAGGATTAATTTTGTGTAAGAAGGCTGCTCATGGCCCACCCCCCACCTTGTCCACATCTTCAGCTGTGAAGCCCGGTGTTAAAAGACCCAGAGGAATACTGTCTTTGTCATCCTGCCGTTTCTGGGTGAAGAATAAGAGAAGTTTAATCCCCATTGTCCAGGAGTCTAGGGGGGTCGGCGGCTGTAAAATGATCCAACCGGCCCACTAATCCACCCACACCCACTCGCCTCCACATCTAAAACACCCCACCTTCCCACAATGCAGCAGGCCCCAGACTTGGACCTCAATGTGCACATTCTAAAAAGGAAAATGGAGCAAAGAAAAAGTTGCAACAACAGAGTAGAATGGACATAAAGACAGTTGTACAGAAGATAGGGAGAGCTTTGTGGCGAGGGTGAGGTGGGGGAATGGCAGGTTCTCTGGCCCCTCAACACACCCCCTCTCTCCTGCCACTCACCCCCTCAGACCAAGCCCCTGTTGCTGTTGCTCTTTTGTAGGTCTCCCTGGTAACCAAAATATTCCCCAGATCTTCTGTATCAATTTTTCTGATTTTAAACCCACAAAACAGGAAAAGGGGACAGGACGGGTTCCTCTGCCAAATCTACATCAACTGATAAGGACATAAACGTCGCCATGCCATCCTCTCGCACTGTGATTAACAGATGACTGTTACAGGCTGCTTTGGTTTTCCTTTCTCATTTCAGAGACTGCATCATCTACCAAAGCTCTATGTCTAATTGAGGATACATACTTTTGTTAATCATGTAATGCACGCAAATCAAAATGTGAGGTCCCAAGTCTCATTTTATTACCTTCTTTGATAAATTAGAACTAATTGGGCAAAAATAAAGGAATTTGGACTTTGCATAGAATACATGATGACAACTATAATAACGATGATGATGATGATGATTCCAAGCCCAACAGAGAGTAAGGCTGACCTGGATACAGGTGGAGGACCTGGATACAGCCCTTAGTAGTGCTCTATTGGCCATATACCACAACCCCCTGAGGTGCCTTATTGCTATTAGAAACAGGTTACCAACATACAAATAACAGTAAACAAGTGTTTTTGCGTCAAACCCTTGGTATATTTTCAGCATCCAGGACCCAAACTACCCAGTTTAGAATTATAGTATGAACAGTAGAGGGATACTGAAAGTTGGGCCTGCATTTCTCCTTGGTTCTGGTGTTCTGCGATGCAACTAAAGAGAGGATATTGGAGGAGAGGGAAAGAGAGAGAGTTGACAGAATGGGGATTTGGAGACTAATAGAGGTGAGAGGAGAGTGAACAGAGAAAAAAGAGGAGGTTAAGCATCGAGGCAGAGCCTTAAGACCAGAGTAATGACTCTCCACGCTGTGGCGTCCGGGGTACGCACGCCACCGTACACTGTTATGGATATGATGAAGTCAACCTGTAATTGTGTGAGAGGAGCTAGGGTGAGACAGGGCGGGGTTGGGTTGGGTTGGGTGTAGAGGAGACATGGAAAGGGGGTGGTGCGTGTGTCTGTGTGAGGGAGAGCCAGGAGACAGCCGTTTAAAATTCTGTTTCCTGCAAGTGAAGAGGCTAATCCTACCCCCATAATTCCCTGCAGCCAAACGCACCCCTCCTTCCTCAACATCACCACTCCCCCTTCTCTCTCTCGTTCTCTCCTGCTCTCTGTGTCTCTGTCTCTGTCTCAGTGCACACTCAGTGAGTGACAGCACAATGCCCAGGCCCTCGCATGCTTATCTAACGCTAGCAGATGGTCGACTTGGATCAATGCACACACGCCATGATCAATGGATGCGATAAAGAGCGGCGGGGATGGTACTCACTCCCTCTCTCCCTCTATCTCCCTCCCCTTACGCCCAGCCTGATGCCCCCTGCCCAATTGTTTCTCTCCTCAGCTCTGCCCGTCTGCATCTGCACTGGCACGTACCCAGCCTTGGGTCCCTGTTAGAGCGGGGTCCTGCTGATGGAGGGGGTGTCCAGTGTGCTGCCTGCTGTCTCTGCCTCCCTCTGTCTAATGCTCTCTGTGAGTGCTCTGAGCCCTCTCTCTCTCGCTCTCTCTATCAGGCTTATCATGAGATCACCGCTTCAGCTCCCTCCCTCCCTCCTGCCTGCTCTATTTTTCTGTCTCCCTCTCTTCTACAGTCAGTCAGCCTGGTCTTATCTACCTTGTCAATCTCCCACAGCTGTAGTCATTCTCTTTAGCCATACAGGGGGTACCCCAGTTATTCCCCTCTTTGCTCTCCCTGAGTGCCCCTAACCATTAACCTCTTACCATGTGATTTGACCCAGTATATAAATTGTACAGTGTTACCCATTGGTTTCTATCTTAACATAACTGTTCCATCCTTCGTCCCTTTTGTAGACAATAACATAACATCTTTCAGGGGATTTCAGAGAGGAACAGCCTTGTGAAGTAAATATAACTGGGTCAGATCTGGAGGAGGAGAAACTGGAACAGAACACTGACTGGGAGGAAGAGGTCCCACTGGGGACCATGGGAGGAATGGGACAGAACACTGACTGGGAGGAAGAGGTCCCACTGGGGACCATGGGAGGAATGGGACCGAGCACTGACTGGGAGGAAGAGGTCCCATTGGGGACCATGGGAGGAATGGGACAGAATACTGACTGGGAGGAAGAGAATACAGGGTGTGTGCTGCTAGAGAAATATATTGTAGACACTGAAAGCAAAGACACTACTCAGAAATATACAGTGGCATCCTATTCACCAATAACACAATGTGATAGGAAGTAACAAACCTGACCTCCTGCCTCAGAACCAGGGAATGAGTATGGCCCTATAAAGCAGTGCAGTATTCTCACCCTCAGACGGAGGGGTAGGTGACTTGTCAGCTGTATAAACTTTGTGCAAGTGTAAGCTTCCCCTTTTCCTTCTCCCTTAAGGAATTTTTACTTGGCCGTTGGTGATGTAATGCTGTTCATAATAAGCCCATTAAAGCCTTTCTCTGTGCTGATGGAAAACGCAGTGGCAATATGGACACCTCCGCTATTTATACCTCTCAAATCCTCATGCATATTCACACAGTGCAGAGACGGGGAAAGAGCAGGCAGACAGCCTGACAAATAAGTGCCTGGATTTAATTTCTTTGGGAGCCTAAGCTATTTCAGCTTGCTGGGGCCCTTTCCCTCCTCACACTAAAGATGGCCGTGGCCTCATCTATTCTCTGGGCCTCACTGCTTTCATTCGCCTTCAGTTAACATGATCAAGAAAAGTTTGTGTGCGAGTGTGACAGAATTGAGAGAGGGAGAGAGACCAATGATATTATCAATGATATTATATTATATTACTTTTCTTATTATACTGTGAATCCTCAATAAGAAAGGAAGGATTACCATCTTATCTCAAATAACTGGTGGGTATCAAGAAAACAGGGAATCCCCAATAGGAAAGGTATTGAAGACCATGTGAAACCCCTAGTGGAGTGAGAGGGGAGCCCAACGGGCTGACAGAGGGAGGGCTAGGCAGCCTTTCTCTCAGGCCTGGCTGCCCCTGGATCTGCTACTGAATCTGGACACACAGTCTAGCTGGCCACACTGAGCCCCACTCAGCTTTTGTCACATGAGCTGGGGCCTGGAGAGGCCCTGCTCCCCCTCTGTCCCCCTCAAGCCTTAATCCTGCTTAATTTGAGTGCAAAGAAATTCACATGTGCCAATAAGAACATTTACAGAGTACACTGCGTCCATTTCCCCTCCCGAAAATAAAACGCAGCTTAATCACTAAGCATTATTGATCTCTCAACTAGATAGTATGAGAGACGGTGCCTCTAAAACAGTGCACACTTACAAATAATTTTTTTTTATTGGGAATCCATTAGCGTGGCTGCAGAGTCTTGGCAGGGAGTCGGTCTCCACTCCTCAGCACTCTCTGTGTTTTGATGCTGTGTGTGTGTCTGTGCATGTGTGTGCCTGTGTGTATGGTAAGCCTCTCAGTGTTGTGCTTTCCCCAAGAAGTGTTTAATTGCTCATGAAAAGGATCATCTGTAAAGGTAGCACAGCGCGTTATAATGCTGCTGCTGCCGCCACCGTTAGCAGGCGTAGCGCTGGAGTGAATCAGAGCAGAGCGTACAGTACGTGTGTGTGCCGTGGGGCAGAGAGATGTAGAATTGCAGATTCCTCCCTCTGCTGATTTGAACACCTCTGTACCGTGGGTGGGCATGAGGCAGAGACAGAGCAGTAGGACGGTTGGCCACCCAGTAGCTGTTACTTCACACTCCAGTGAAAGGTAGTCATTAGTTCAGACACAGCTCTACTGACAGAGGTAAAGCCATAGGCTGCTGTAGTTGAAAGCTTTGATGAAATAATTTGCATTGGTGTGACTGTTTATTTCTGCTTTTGTGCCTAATCAGTATGATGTTTTTGAGTTCACATGCAAGTAAAGAATGTTTCTCACACAAACCCACAGGTAAGTGGAAATGTAGAAAATGTCTTCTCAGTCCCCAGTTTGTCACAATACATTTTACCCTACGCTATGTCTCTCAGATCATGTTGGCTTGTAGTTTTGCCTTGCTTAAGTGGAACTGCGTTTATGCAATATGAAATCTTATTCAAATCTGTTCATATACACTCTCAGGACGAATATGACACTTTTTCTGATAAGCGAGTGTTTAGATACGGTCATTTTCAGGTTCATAAATTCTTAGAATGTTTGGGAATTAGGTATACTAAGGCATTTGTGAATATTCTACAGCAATAGAGAGTGGGAAAGCAGCTGTGCGTTTGGACAATTAACAGACACGGCAGTAAATAAAATCTAATAAAAACATGTCATGTCCAGGACCGGAGTCTACACAGACCGGTGTGCCATAGCCAATCAGAGCTACAGTAGGCCTTTATGCAAATAACCCATTTGCCATTGGGAGGCTGAGTTTGTGAAAAAAAGATGGCAGAAGCGGATGATTAAGTGGATTCTGAATCTAATGGCGGTAGAATCAATGAGAATTGGAATATTGTCCAAAAGAAAGGAAAACGGAGCAAAGTAGAGTACAGTAATGAGAATGTCACTTCGTATCAAGTAGGAGTACAATTTGTAAATGAGGAGCAGCTGATCGAATTACCAATCTTGAGGAGTCCATTTGAGATATCCAAACTGGTGGAGAGAGTGCTGGGTAGAATGAAGGCTATAAGGACCACAGGAGGCAGGCTGATTTGGATTTGTTTTGTGCTTCTGCGGATCAGATGAAACGTGTGTTGCGTCTCACCCGATTTGATAAGTTTGAAGTGTCGTGTGTGTCTCTTAGGAACAGGGCACCCCTCAAGGGGGTTATATCTGGAATCTCGTGGGAAGTAGATGTTGAAGAGATTAAACATATTCCTGGAGTGATTGATGCACGTTGGATGAATCGTGTGGTGAAGGAAGAAAAAGTGAAGAGTCTATCTGTTCTTTAGTTTTTTGATGTGGAGTGTCTCCCTACTCATGTGCATTTAGGGAATATTAACTACAGAGTCAGAGCACTTATTTTGATACCAACGGAGTGTGATCATTGTAAAGCTTTTGGTCATGTTTCAAGTTTTTGCAGAAGGGAGAAGCCGAGATGTCCATGTTGTGGAACATTTCATATGTGTTGTGAAAGTGATTAAAATATGACATGTTGCAATTGTGGTGGGTAGCATGAAGCCATGTCTTCCTAATGCCCCACAAGGATGAAAGGCAATGAGCTCTCTCGTCAAACAGCATCCAAACAGCAGACGTTTGTGGCACTACTGCTGGTGCTTCTGCTCCATCTGATCCCTCTTCTTCCTGTTGCCCTGGTGCCTGAGCCAGCTGACTGCTGGGGCTGTCCCATCCTGCTGCTGAGGTTATTCTTTGAAGAGCCACATCAAATGCTCTGGCATCACTGAAGGCTAACTTCTTAAACCTGGGGTCAAGTGCAGCGGTTTCTGATAGCACGTGATTATATTCCATTCTGTGGAACTTTCGTCCATTGATGAATATAGGGTGTCCATCATCAACTCTGTCACATGTCCTGTGATTACATTTGCTTCTCTCTGGCGGCTGGCTGTGATTCGCTGCAGACCCTTACACAGGAGTATCATTTTTGAGGCTGTCACAGCTGAAAAGAGAGAACAGTAACTTATTAGTTCAGCTTCATGTTTTATCTACTGATACTACATTCTCATCTACTGCTCATGTACATATATAATACTGGATTAAATGTAGTAATAACTGCTTACTGTACCTCTCTCCACTGACCTCCACAGTGACCTGCTCAAAGGGTTCCAGGACTCTGCACACCTCCACCTCCCATTCCTTTTGGGTCAGAGCCTCAATGGCCAAGGTAGAGATGATGGCATCCTTTGACTCAAGAAACCGCTTCAACATATAAATGTTGAATTCCACCTTGTAGTGCAGTCTTGTTTAGGCCTCAGCTCAGGCATCCCCATCTGGCATGTGTAGACTTTAGTTTTTCAGCACCTACTGTGCTCCTGTGGAAGTATTCCACAGCTGCTTTCACTTTGTCCACAGTGGGCTTCATCACCTTCAGATTATCTCCTACAATCAGGTTGATTGTGTGGGCAAGACATGGATGATGGGTTCATTTAAACATTTTCATGGCTTTGGATATGTTAGCTGCATTGTCGCTAACACAACCGACCACGTTTCCATCTACTTGCCATTTTCTGGCCACTCTCAACAGCTCCTCTGCCAAGTTCTCTGAGGTGTGTCTGTCGCTGAACTCAAAGCAGTCCAGGAGACAGCTAGACATCGATAAGCCTGTGTGCTCTCGTATTGTTGTGAAATAAGTGATTTGGAAAGGGGTTTCCTGCTTGGAATTGTGTCCATTGGATTTAGACTATTGCTATAATTTTGAAAACCTCTGTCCTCCACGATCGAAAATGGCTGGAAATCGGTGGCAATCATTTTAGCCAATGCAATATCAATTTTAAACTGGTCCATAGAAGACTGTGTTGCTGTGGGTTGTGGAGTAGGCCTACTTGACTGAGTGGAAACATCTCCACGTGTGGAGGTGCTGGCTCCACCACTATCACTAGCAGGCCCGCTAGTTTCTCGAAGCTCCGCTGCAGCTAGCTTCACAATTGGGTGCAAAGTCGCATATGCCGGTGTAGGTTGTGCATAGAACCGGCTTAATATGAGATTTTGTTTTGGAAAATTTGACACTGTGCTCTACATTATTAAAATGCATCCAAATGCTACTGTGCTTCCGACTCATTTTCCAGCTGTCCTTCCTCTCTCTCCTCGGCTGCTAAAAGTGTGTGACAGAGAGTTAGTTGGCTGACGCATCTTTGGTTCATTGGTTGACACTGCATGTCTGATTGACAGGAACAACAGGTGAGGCTGTTAGTCTGAGCAGACAGTCAGAACGAACGTCATTTAGGCCTATATTATTTTATTTATTTTTTTGTTCTTTGAATTAGTTAATTCTATTCATTTAAATCTTGATTTTAACTTTTTTAGATTTTTATAAATAGATTTGGCTCTTCTGATATGCGAGCCGGCTCCCAACGTTCACCTACAAGAGCCAGCTCTCAGAGCCGACTTGTTCGCGAACGACCCATCACTAGTAGATAGGCCTTGACCGCAGGCTGCAGGGGTTGCCTTTCAGAAGCAGGATCCTGACATTGTAAATGTTAAGAAGGTGGACTTTGTGGCCTATATAGCTATTGTGATAAATGGCACAGCCAAGGTGGAGAGAAGGTCCAGGAAGATAGAAATAATTGTGGAAACGGCAGAGCGGTTCCTGGGGCTGAAAGATTTCTCTGCCAAGGAGTTACATGGAATATTGTCACAAGCCGTACCACCCTCTCAGGTCCTAGAGCCCGAGAAGGGAGATATGGAGAATTGAAAGAGTGGGAGTTTTGTTTTGTCAATGTACTATTTTTATTTGGGTGAATTAAGTTAGTTTCCCTATCACATAGATTTTCTTTTTTTTTACCTTGTTTTGGTTTCAATCCGTCCAGGCAGAAATACACCTTTTTAGATTGTCATAAAACCCACAGAAGAAGAAGAACCCATTTGCCACACAGCCTGTCATAATTCCCTTTGAACTGGACTGTGTGTTTACAGGCAGTAGAGCCTGTCATCATTCACTTTGAACTGGACTGTGTGTTCACAGGCAGTAGGGCCTGTCATCATTCACTTTGAACTGGACTGTGTTTACAGGTAGTAGGGCCTGTCATCATTCCCTTTGAACTGGACTGTGTGTTTACAGGCAGTAGGGCCTGTCATCATTCACTTTGAACTGGACTGTGTTTACAGGTAGTAGGGCCTGTCATCATTCCCTTTGAACTGGACTGTGTGTTTACAGGCACTAGCAACAGCGTGGCTTTAGATCATTAGAACACATTCGTCAAAAGCCACAAAATAGGCCTGAATGGATTTCTGCAAATATATAAACACCACTAGAGTCCTCTTACATTTGTGAACTTTACAGTCCTATTGATCAAACAACCATGAAAAGGTAGGTTCTCTCTCCCTTAGTTATGTGCATCAACAACAACAAGATCACAACTAATGCCAGAGCGAGATGAGATGATCTAACGAGGGAACATTAAATAAACCCTCAAACTTTTTCAGCTAGTTGGCCGTCAACGTTGAACTGATAAAGGATGGGGAATAGTAGCCTGCTCGCCCATCTGCAGCTTGCCTGCCAATGCATCCCAACCCATGTTTTGACAATGAATGGGAACTTGCCTACCTGCCCGCCCATTTGATCAATGCCAAATACATTTGATTGACAACTAGCTAAGGGTACGTTCATAAATTGACTCCAGTGTGTCAGAGTGCACTCTGGGTCGTTAGTCAATTCAGAGCACACACTGCATGATTGACACTGGATGCTCTGGCCAAGGAGTAGGGTTGATCCAAGCATTCCTCACAGCAGCAGTCAAGCACCCAAGCTAACTGGCTAAAGTTGGCTAGCTTGCTAGCTAGATACATCAAGACACAAATGAGAGAACATTTCACTCTGACCATTTTACTCACCCTAGCAGAGCTGGTTAGCTAGGCTGTTTACATGTTATCTAGAGCATTCCTGACTTACTGTTACTTTTTTGTTTACTGACACCAGTCATATTCAGCGGGTGTTGAGCGTTTGTAAATTCATCACTTATTCTGCACTCTGGCACACTCGGTGTGATCTGAATCAGAGTAGATAGCCAGGGGGAATTTATGAACACAAGAAATATGCTAACTGGATAACAGTTGTTCAAGTTCCGTATAGCTTGCAAAGCGACTACATTATTTTTGCTAGCTAACCAAATTACACCTGCATCTAGCTGTAGCCACCGAAAAACGATATGAGGGGAAAAAGTAGATCACTCACACACTCCTCCAATGACATGACATCCTCCCAGCAGCTAGCTAGCTAACGTTAGGCTCTGTGTTTTTAGCTTGCTAAATAAAGAGCTACATGAATAGAAACGCTAGCCTATTAGTCACGTTATGACTGACTTGTGATCATTGCCCATGCTATTTTGATTGTATTGACATTCCCAGCCTTAGCTTTAAGTTGTCAGTTTTTGTTCAAAATATTGAGTCATTAAAACTGAAACAGTGCATCCCATATGGGTGGAGGCAGCAAACAATTTACCAGGCCAGCTGTGATTTACAACCTAATAGCAATATGTTTTGGACTACCAAGAAAAGTATTGGTGAATTAGCCAACGAATGAACAATTGGCAAGCTAGCCAACGTTAGCCAGATAGCTTGGGTGCTTGACTGCCGTTGTTTGGTCCGAATGCTCTGATCAACCCTACTCCTCATCCAGTGTGCGCTCCGAGAGTGAAACGTTCTGAATTTATGAATGGACAATCTGACAACCTCTGAATTTACCAATGCCCAGAGCACACTGTGAGCGCCCTCTGGCACTCCAGATTGAATTTACGAACAGACCCAAAATTAGTTTTGTAGCATAAACCTGGAATTATATATTTTTTTGACTGATTATTATGATTATCTGTTTGTTTCATATCTGCAAAGTAGTTAAAATGCTGTCAGTTCCACTATAAGTATTTTCCTTAATTTTTGTATTTTCATTGTGAATAGTATTTTACTGGCTAGAGCTCACATCACAGCAATGCTTCCCCTCTGAAAACACCTACTCATTCCAGAACTGATTCATTCCTGTCTAATTCAAATTCCTGGGGGATTAGGGACATCTAATTTGGTGATATCACCGTCATGCACACTTTAATGTTGTATTCAACCAACATTCCCTTCCCCCCCATCACAGCGCCACAAACACAGAACCTTAACACCACTCCTGATCATATTTGACATGTTTGGATGAGCAGTTCTGGTCCTCAAGACTAACACATCCTATGTGATGAAGGCATGGTGAGGGACAAAAAGACCAGGGGGACTAAAAGCCACAACAAAACCATCAAACAAAAAATTGCAGATCGGGAATGAATGAGAGTGAGGGACACAGTGGAGCAGCATAAGAACACTGATGGATCCAGATTAGAGAGAAAGGGGAATAGCAGGACCATAAATAGGCATTACGCAGTGGCCCCATTTCAGGCACTGCTTCTGACTCAACCTCCCTGTCCCCCTACCTCCACTCCAGCCCCCTCCTCCTATTACCACTGGCAACATTGTTTCCCCTCCAACCCTCCAGACAAATACAGACAAATACCACAAAGCTCCTTTTTTCATTTGTTTAGAGAAGCAGTGGTGCTTCATATCATTTTCATAACTCACTAGTGTTGGTGTGGTTTGCCCCAGCTCCAGGCCCTGTCGGCTGGGACATGCAGGGTGGCCTGACAGTGATGGATGGCTGTGAGCCTGGTACCAATAAGGCCCTCTTGAGAGGTCCATATAGAGGTCCATATGGGGCCCTGGGAGACGGGCCCGCCGGGGCACCCACTTTAATTTAAATCCCCAGAATCTGGCAGCCAGCTATGACGCTTGCCCTGCGTCCATCCCAGACCACCGCCTGCAACCAGCCTCACTTTTGTTCCAGGGACCCACAAGTTTTTCCCCTTAATTAATTCAACAGAAAGTAATTAAACCTTTGCTTTCCACCAATGTGCCTTTTCTGCCCCCACCCCCACGCACCACAAAGGAAAGGTACGATGGAGACGGGGGCGCGAGAAATTAAGAACACTCTGTGCCAAATGACTGTCGGAAGCAAAACAATAATAGCCCCCTGAGTCACCGGGCTCATAATAAAGGAATAACAAGACCAGGCAGAGAGCTGAGATGAATGCACTGTGGCGGCCACCGGGTCTCATTGTTCCGTGGCGAGGTGGAGGCTGTTAAGGTGGAAGGCCCCAGCCACAAGCCCAGCTCTTAATGTGCTGAGGGGTGTAAGGCGTTAGGGGTGCATGTTGTTTTGGCCGGAGGGGCAATAATGCACTTGGCAGCGTCTCCTCTCCTCTCCTCCACTCTACTCAGCACTTTAAAGCTTTCATAAAAACGTTGAAAAGAAATGTCCTTCTCTTTTCACAATATACAGTACTCTTAATAAAAATCTTTAATGGTTTTTCGTTCAAGAGAAGCATGTCCAGAGCCATTCCCCAAGAAAAATATAAACCAGATTTGATGCTAAATTAGCCAGCCTTAAATAAATAATAATTAAGATGCTGGACACAGAATGGACCTCTAACAGTGAGCATGGGTCCTCCATGAGTCCTCTTCATTTGTCAGTCGATATTCTTCCATTTTTGGAGCATTTTTGCCCTTCACCCTGAAGAGGCCCTGGTTCCCATGTCTGACCCCAGTGTCAGTGGGCCATATCGCTAACAGGAGGTTCAGCATGTCAGCACCTCACATGATACACTTATAACAAGCCATCTCACCACATGCACATATAGGCCCTGACGTTCATTTGCTCACAATGTTGTACGAGACCGTTACCAACATCTCTTCTCCCCTAAGCTTTCAAGCAAGTCATCTCTGCCTGCTAATAAGGAGAGTGAGTTTGAAGATGTTAAGGATGGTGTCTAGGGTTGCCTGTGATGTTTGTGAAGTTAGGAGAAGTGATGGTTAAGCCCATGTCTTTGAACTACGGTGTTGGGTCAGACAGCCAAGGCAGATATTTGCACAGCAAATATTTTAATCCCTAACTAATCACTTGGTGAGTCCAGTGTGGGTGGAGGTTTTGGGGGGGATGGAAGGGTACGGGGGGCAGCCATGGTGGCCTAGCACATTCCTCATGTCAATGACGCCTTTGTTCCAGGGGATTGTAGGAAAAGTCAAACAGGGTGACCTCCGGAGTGGGCCACTGGACGGCCAGAGCTGTCGACTCAATGCTCCCGCTCCGCTTCCAGCTAGGCCACGTGGATGCATGCACGCGGCACCCACACACCCACAGCCATGCTAGACAAGGCACAGTCCATGGCCCCAAGGCCAAGCTTAGTTAGTTGTCCAAGGGTCCTATTCCATAGGATGCCTAATGTTTTCTGAATGCCAAAGGTGTGTTTTGGAAGACATTTTTCAAAGTACCTCTCACTATTTCCACCTAATGACATCTATTGCTCTGGGTTGGACAAACTAAGCAGATGATTAATGGTCTTGAAAAGGCACTCACATATGTAAAGGATGCAACGCTGCTTGCTTATCACCAATTCCTCCTGATTCGGCTCACATGAGGCTCAAACCCAGGAACTCTGCCTTGCTAGCACACTTGACCACCCTCCTGAAGCATCTTACCATCAGCGCCACGCGAAAGGCTAGCTATTTAACAGAGTAATTTCACACATCCCCATGTGCTACACACAAACACACTTAATACGACACGTATCAGCATCCTTCTGTCAGACGTTTGGTGAAAGAGGAAACGAGAGACAGCAGAAAAAAAGAGAGGTTGGAGAGAACCATCTCCATATTCACCATTCAACCGTGCCTCATATTGCCGAAGCACTCCGCCAGATCACAACCCACTAACTGATAGAGAAACAAATTAAGGAAAGGCTGTTCAAATAGATATGCTTCTAAAGGAGATTTAAAGAGTGGAACTGATTGTGCATGTTTGATTCTGGCGCTTCAGAGCCCTCTCCCAGGGGGCTTGGCTTTCAAAGCTGGGTGACTCGCACACAGAAACAGTCCATTAACAAAGGTTCAGGTCTCCTCAGTGCCCGCCTCCCTCCTCCTCACTTACACCAACCTCCTCTCCCTCCACACCAGCCTTCTCATAAGAGGCAGGCCATCTCTTTCTAATGACGCCCCAGGGAGCTGTGCTTTGACAAACAGGCTGGGGACCTGTTCCAAGTAGAGCAGGATCTGAGTGTGGTGAATATAGGGCCAGAGTTACAGTCCTGACTACGATGACTACTGATTCAGTAAAGCATTTGCATTGGCTTAAATAAGGTGCTTTATTATTTATTGCAATCAAAACAATAGTTCCAGGGGTTGATTATAGGTTGAAAGGGGGAGAGAGACCATTGCCCATACACAGAGGGTACTGAGCAGCACAGAGCAGTAGCTCGGCCACTGTTTCCCTGGATTAGAGAGTCATCAAATCAAATGCATTTATATAGCCCTTCGTACATCAGCTGATATCTCAAAGTGCTGTACAGAAACACAGCCTAAAACACCAAACAGCAAGCAAGGCAGGTGTTGAAGCACTTTGGCTAGGAAAAACTCCCTAGAAAGGCCAAAACCTAGGAAGAAACCTAGAGGGGAACCAGGCTTTGAGGGGTGGTCAGTCCTCTTCTGGCTGTGCCGGGTGGAGATTATAACAGAACATGGCCAAGATGTTCAAATGTTCATAAATGACCAGCATGGTCAAATAATAGGTCTGGGACAGGTATCACGTCCGGTGAACAGGTCAGGATTCCATAGCCGCAGGCAGAACAGTTGAAGCTGGAGCAGCAGCACGGTCAGGTGGACTGGGGACAGCAAGGAGTCATCATGCCAGGTAGTCCTGAGGCACGGTCCTAGGGCTCAGGTCCTCCTCCGAGAGAAAGAGAGAATTAGAGAGAGCATAGTTAAATTCACACATGACACCGGATAAGACAGGAGAAGTACTCCAGATATAACAAACTGACCCTAGCCCCACGACACATAAACTACTGCAGCATAAATACTGGAGGCTGAGACAGGAGGGGTGGGGGTCACTGTGCCCCCTTCCGATGATAACCCAGACAGGGCCAAACAGGAAGGATATAACCCCACCCACTTTGCCAAAGCACAGCCCCCACACCACTAGAGGGATATCTTCAACCACCAACTTACCATCCTGAGACAAGGCAAAGTATAGCCCACAAAGATCTCCGCCATGGCACAACCCAAGGGGGGGCGCCAACCCAGACAGGAAGATCACATCAGTGACTCAACCCACTCAAGTGACGCACCTCTCCTAGGGACGGCATGAAAGAGCACCAGTAAGCCAGTGACTCAGCCCCTGTAATAGGGTTAGAGGCAGAGAATCCCAGTGGAAAGAGGGGAACTGGCCAGGCAGAGACAGCAAAGGCGGTTCGTTGCTCCAGAGCCTTTCCATTCACCTTCACACTCCTGGAACAGACTACACTCAATCATATGACCCTCTGAAGAGATGAGTCTTCAGTAAAGACTTAAAGGTTGAGACCGAGTTTGCGTCTCTCACATGGGTAGGCAGACCATTCCATAAAAATGGAAAGCCCTGCCTCCAGCTGTTTGCTTAGAAATTCTAGGGACAATTAGGAGGCCTGCGTCTTGTGACCATAGCGTACGTGTAGGTATGTACGGCAGGACCAAATCAGAGAGATAGGTAGGAGCAACCCCATGTAATGCTTTGTAGGTTAGAAGTAAAACCTTGAAATCAGCCCTTGCCTTGACAGGAAGCCAGTGTAGGGAGGCTAGCACTGGAGTAACATGATCAAATTTTGGGGTTCTAGTCAGGATTCTAGCAGCCGTATTTAGCACTAACTGAAGTTTATTTAGTGCTTTATCCGGGTAGCCGGAAAGTAGAGCATTGCAGTAGTCTAACCTAGAAGTAACAAAAGCATGGATTTCTTTTTCTGCATCATTTTTGGACAGAAAGTTTCTGATTTTTGCAATGTTACGTAGATGGAAAAAAGCTGTCCTTGAAACAGTCTTGATATGTTCGTCAAAAGAGAGATCAAGGTCCAGAGTAACGCCTAGGTCCTTCACAGTTATATTTGAGACGACTGTACAACCATTAAGATTAATTGTCAGATTCAACAGAATATCTATTTGTTTCTTGGGACCTAGAACAAGCATCTCTGTTTTGTCCGAGTTTAAAAGTAGAAAGTTTGCAGCCATCCACTTCCTTATGTCTGAAACACAGGCTTCTAGCTAGGGAAATTTTGGGGCTTCACCATGTTTCATTGAAATGTACAGCTGTGTGTCATCCGCATAGCAGTGAAAGTTAACATTATGTTTTCATATGACATCCCCAAGAGGTAAAACATCTAGTGAAAACAATAGTGGTCCTAAAACGGAACCTTGAGGAACACTGAAATTTACAGTTGATTTGTCAGAGGACAAACCATTCACAGAGACAAACTGATATCTTTCTGTCAGATAAGATCCAAACCAGGCCAGAACTTGTCCCTGTAGACCAATTTGGGTTTCCAATCTCTCCAAAAGAATGTGGTGATCGATGGTATCAAAAGCAGCACTAAGGTCTAGGAGCACGAGGACAGATGCAGAGCCTCGGTCTGATGCCATTACAAGGTCATTTACCACCTTCACAAGTACAGTTTCAGTGCTATGATGGGGTCTAAAACCAGACTGAAGCATTTCGTATACATTGCTTGTCTTCAGGAAGGCAGTGAGTTGCTGCGCAACAGCCTTTTCTACATTTTTTGAGAGGAATGGAAGATTCGATATAGGCCGATAGTTTTTTATATTTTCTGGGTCAAGGTTTGACTTTTTCAAGAGAGGCTTTATTACTGCCACTTTTAGTGAGTTTGGTACACATCCGGTGGATAGAGAGCCGTTTATTATGTTCAACATAGGAGGGCCGAGCACAGGAAGCAGCTCTTTCAGTAGTTTAGTTGAAATAGGGTCCAGTATGCAGCTTGAAGGTTTAGAGGCCATGATTATTTTCATCATTGTGTCAAGAGATATAGTACTAAAACACTTGAGTGTCTCTCTTGATCCTAGGTTCTGGCAGAGTTGTGCAGACTCAGGACAACTGAGCTTTGAAGGAATACGCAGATTTAAAGAGGAGTCCGTAATTTGCTTTCTAATAATCATGATCTTTTCCTCAAAGAACTTCATGAATTTATTTTTATTCATGGGATCAGTCATGGGACCAGGCAGGACCATTACCCCTGAGTAAAGGAGCTCAAACCGAAGGACTCACTCTCTCTCAGATGGAAAGGAAAAGACTGCCTGATAGAATGAAGCCTGCAGCAGTTGAACAGATGAACAAATTACTGTAAGTGGAGCAGAATGAGGAAGATGTATTTCTGCTGGTCTGAGAGACTCATGATCGGTTTTTGAAGGGTCATTGATGAACTCTTTAGAAGATGATCTCTTTTGGATTTGATGGTGAGATAAATGAACTGTTGACCAGAGAAGTGCAGGTTTAGTCCCCATACGTTTAGCTGGTCTTGGATCATTCTGGTCCTGGGCTTCAGATACACACCCATGTTGTTCTTTAAAGTTGGTATTTATCATTTTAATTGTTTTAACTTTATCTTTCTGGTCTGTCCTGTGTGTCTGTGGTCTTGTGGGCCTGGAATATTTCAAGATGATATGCTTAAATGTGAGAAAGGTGCATGCTACAGATTTCACATACAGTTCTCTTTTCAAGACATGGAGACTAGAGATTAGTGTGAGAGTCAGACATTGAATGAGGTGCAGAAGTGACTGCCAAGGTTTTTATTTGATGGGAAAAGAGGAGTAGAGAAGGAGAGGAAATCTCTGAGGAGGAAAGAGAGTGAACAAGAGCCAGAGAGAGCGAGAGATAGCGAGAGAGAGCAAGATATGGATGGCAGGCAGCAATTACTGAGGCTCCATGCACACAGAGCTGTGTGTGTGTGAGAGGCAGAAAGAGAGGAGGGAGGATTGAGATCTCTGCCTGGGCCCCTGCTGACACTCATACAGGCAGATCACAGGCTCATCATGTCAGCTCTGTTTGTAGAAATCCTCCCTCATCAAATGACACATTTGCTCCACGTTTACCTTTATCAGATCTGGGGAGAGGAAAATGAGATGAGAGAGCGGGGGGGGGGGGGGGGGGGGGGGGTGTGTGTGTGTGTGTGTGTGTGTGCAAGTGCCTCTCTGCCACCGCCATCGCCAAGGGGCCAATTACTTGCTCCTCCGACAACAACTCTGCCGTCCCAGCCTTTCATTTGGCCACCCGCCCTCCTCATCCTCTCTACTGCCGTTTCAACATCTGCTTCTGAATATGTAATGAGTTTGTAAAGGAAGAGAAACCCATACATCTTGCACAAAGCTAATATTTGCAAACCTCAAACCTGTCTATTGTGGCTCCCGTGTCACTGGTGCTGCTGGGAGTCTCTCTCCTCCTGCTGTAAGATTACTGGCACTGTTACTGACTCCTCGTCTCCCTGCCCTCCTCCTCCTCCTACTCTCCTCCCCCCCTACTCTCCTCCCCCTTGGCCATCCTCGCCTTATCACCCACACCGTTCCATCATCTCCTAATGGAGTCTTAATTAACTGGACCAGGGCTCATCAGTGTGGCATAGCAATGTTTGGCCACTGAAAAGGAAACAGTGAAGGCTCGGGGATAACTGCTGTTTATGTATAGTTTCTGCAGTTGCAGTATATGATGACCTGATAGGAGGAATGATCTGGGCAGGAGGATCACCGGAGTGTGAACAGTGTCTGTAAATGAGCGAAGATCCCCTTGAATAAAGATCTTCATCTTCTGACTACTACTATCATGCACATCACAATGTCGCGACAGAGAGACAGAACCCCTCTGGTTTGCTCTTGGAAATCTTTGTAACGCAATCAGCACTTAACAAGCGAGAGGGAAAGAGAGGGAAGTGTAATGACAGGAGACTCTGACAGCTTGTCTTTTCCCCAGACTCTCTGCCTCTGCAGACTGATGAAGATTATAAAGTGGGAGAGACGGGGACAGGACAGGGGGGCAGAGGAAGAGATTATAGAGAGAGGGAGAAGAGTGACTGAGAGAGGGTGTGGGAGAGGAGAGAGAGAAATGGAAAGAGAGAGAGCTAGTAGGGAAAGGGAGAGAGCATTAACATAATGTCCTCCACCACATTAGGTCCCTGAGGCTCCCCGTGCTGGATAACAGAGGGCCAATACTCTTAATTCAATCTCTTTCTTTTTTTTATACTTCAGAAATTATTAATTCTACCCCACCCCAACCACCCCCTCTCATCCACAAACCACCGTGAGCGCTGAGCTGAGCTGCCTAACTTTGTAACTTTAACCCAACCAATTGATGTGAGCAGGCCTTGAGGCAGACCTGCTAATGAATGGATAGAGCGAGAAAGAGAAGTTAAAAGATGGTCTTTTATAAAGTAATTTAAGAAAATCCTGTTAGCTGGATCAAGTACAAGAGTATAATTTCTCAAAATGGGGTAAAAGAGGAGCTTTTCTCACTCACTCACTCACTCACTCACTCACTCACTCACTCACTCACTCACTCACTCACTCACAACATGAACGAGGTACAGAGATAAAGCAAAGGAATCAATTAAGCCAGTAAACAGTGTTGATTGCCGAGGGGTTGGGATGTTAGGATGGCACAAGGAGGTGGGATGAGGGCACTGTGTTAAAATACACACAGCCCTGCTGCAGGCGTGCTAATCACACTGCACCTCCCACATTGACAGTCTAGGTCAGGGTAAGGTTGAGGATGAGGTGGGGCTGGGTTTGGGGTGGGGCTGGGGCTGGGGCTGGGTAGCCAGCAGGCACCAATGGTGGACACAGTAAGTAGCACTGGCCAGGACTGTCAGGTTTGTTTGCTGCTGTTCACTGCAATGAGCCAGTCTATGGAAGGGAAGTTGAGAATTTAATATGGAATATTTTTAATTACTTTGTTACTGCATTTATTTTGGGTATTTTTTACAAATAAAAATAGGATAATTTTAAGCCACTTATAATACCAAGTCTGAAAAGATAAACAATATGTTCATCCTTGTATTTAAACAATATGTTCCTGTATTTATGTGAACTGTCGTGTCCAGATAATCTGCTGTAGTCAGTGTGTCTCGCTATGTCCGGTCTTCTCCAGGCTAGTACTAACACTGACGCTACAGTATGGAAACATCTACACCTGTCGACAGACAGCCTGTTAACCAGACAGACATTATACTACTGGAGATAAGAGACAATTATCACACAGTTACCATCTCAAAGGGAAGCAGTCTGTCACAAAGGCTTGGCCAGGCTCAGTCAGTCAAGAGTGTAAGGAAGTTAATAGCAAAATGTGGTGGTCTCGCTAAGGTAGATTCATTAGGGGGAAGAGATACCTGAACATCTATTCACTCCTATTGAGACTTGATAACCTAGATAACTTGGGTCTCTCAGGGATTGAGTCAAAGATTTAATAAACCATTATGAAAGTGTGAGAATGATATGTTCAAGGTCACTTTACAGGTTTCTTTTCAAAATAAATGTATACGGTAATACAGAGGAGGCTGGTGGAGGGAGTTATAGGAGGACGGGCTTATTGTGTGCCTGCAATGGCATTCGTGGAACATAGTCAAACATGGGTTTTATGTGTTTGACTTCATTTATTCAATTCCAGTCATTACAATGAGCCCATCCTAATATCACTCCTCCCACCAGCCTCCTGCTGTAATATGAGTGGCATGTATTGAAAGATGTTTGAACCGCTGTGGAAAATGTCCCATAAGAAAAAGCTTGCCTCGTATGCACTATAAAACATCTACTAATACAATATGATAATAACATGAATAAGTATTTTAGAATATAGATATTTCTACTGTAATTTCTCCATGTCTAAGTGTGTTATGTGTAAGTAGTTGCATGTGTAGCACTAACATCGCAAACAAATATTGCTTCCACATCTTATGTTCATTTATCTACAATTACAATAATTACTATAATGGTAGAATATTGAACGTGCTCTAATGCTGTAATTACACAATTATAGATTATGAAATAAAACAAAACAGTAGGAACACCTGCTCTTCCCATGACATAAACCGACCTGGTGAATCCAGGTGAACGCTATCACCCCTTATTGATGTCACTTGTTTAATCCACTTCAATCAGTGTATATCAAAAGCATCCTTATCCGTACATCCGTACATCCATACATCAAGAACATGAAACAACAGTCGGTGTTTCACATGAGACAGTGAGATATTCTCATTTTAACATAAAAAAAACATATGTTCCTAATCGCATCCTATACGTTCACAGGATATTCAGATAAACAAACCAATTGTTGTGCAAGTCATTTTGATACACATGTAGTACAGTAAGCCTAGGCATTGACCCTCAACCCCTTGATCAGGTAATCCCCCTCTGTACAACACCCTCATTGATACAGTGTGGATGACTACTCTCTGAAGGTATGCCAAACAGCGTGTGTTATTTGATGTCGAGTCCCTCTGGTATTATAACTGGAAAATAATTGTAAGTATTTGTATTTGTTTATTTTTTGCTGTGGTGTGTTCTGGGTAATTCTTAATACCTTCCAGAGATTATACGGTAACTCCCAAACTCCCATGATTATAATTAAGCCTGACTTGGATATAAAATGAGCAAATACCAATTTAGTTTTGCAACGTGTGAGGGAGCATCTCTGTGTGTTCCTCTGTGTCCCCTTGTGTCTTTTATATGTCTCTATGCTCTGGTGTCTGTTTGTTTCTGTTATGTTTGTGGTGTGTCTCCGCGTTGTGCGTGTTTCTGTTTGACTGTGTGTGTATGCTTGTGTCAGAGGAACATGTTGCTGGAGAGGAAGACGGGCAAAGGGAAGGTATTGTTAGGCATGGAGACTGCTATCATCTCCCCTTCTGGCAAAAATCACAAACATTCCCCCATCCATGCTCTCTTCTTCATTTTCTCTCTCTCTCATATACTGTCTCCTCCGCTTTCTCTCTCTCTCTCTCTGTATCACTTACAAAGGCAACGGATTCCTCCTCCAAAATGAGGCCACGCACAGAAGGTATGCAAATGAAATCATTGCTCGTGGATTAGAATGGGATACCATATACCCTAAATCATGATTGTCAATCATGGTTGAGGATTAAGGGATATGGGCTTACAGACCTAAAAAAGCAACATTTCCCTCCTCAGGCAGATCCCCATTGTGAGTAGGTTCTGAGAAAGAGAGGGTTTGTCAAGGGAGGAGAGTAATACTGGTGCACTACTGCCCCCTGCTTGTCTTTTAGAGGTACTGAACCATTCTACTACAGCAGCACGGATACTCATTCCACATAGAAAAATACGAGGTGAGCACAGGACACATTCATTTACATTTGATCTACCCTGGAGGCAAATGTTTAATGAAACAAAAGCATGTGTTGACGTAGTGTTTCATCCTCAGTCGAGGAGATGTAGCTCAATTGTTTCTCTCTGCCAAGTGTGCTGGCACAGCACAGGCCACACAGATTTATTTTATTTATTTAACCTTTATTTAACTAGGCAAGTCAGTTAAGACCAAATTCTTATTTACAATGACAGCCTAACCCTGCCAAACCCAGACGAGACGGGCCAATTGTGCGCCGCTCCATGGGATTCCCAATCACAGCCAGATGTGATACAGGCTGGATTTGAACCAGGGACTGTAGTGACACCACTTGCACTGAGATGCAGTGCCTTGCGCCACATTCAGGAGCATGCTGCAGATGTTTCTATTTGAAAACAACCCAATCCCATGATCCAGACACCTAACTGCTCATATCCCTGGGTAGGATGAGCGCTATTAAACCTAGCTATTGCTTTGTGTGTGTGCGCGCGTGTCTCTAAGGGACGCAGATTAGCTACGAAAACTCTTATCTATTGACAAGCGCAAGCCCTTTGCAATGAGACAATTTATATTGGGATTTCTTGTAAGAAGACAACCCTGTTTATCACAGACAGAGACAGAGCCATGCTTAGCTGATTGTGTGTGCAGGCCTAGGAGACAGAGCCCTCAGTCAGAGCGCCAGTCTGTTCCTGTGGAGCAGTCAAACAGACGAGTCCAGCCAAGAGCGTGCACAGCCCAGGCACCAAGCCAGGCAGCAGCTCCAGAAAACCCTCCACAATAACATAGTATTAATAGAGTTTTTATGGAATAGAGGGAAGGAGCGGGGAGAACGAAGCACACTATGGCACGTTGGTTTAATATTAGCAAAAGGATGGCATGACTAAATGATTTAAGGGAGGGCTCAATTGGGCCACAGTGGACTCAGCCTTTGGTATAACAAGACAGAGGGAAGGAGGAGACCAATGGCACCATGCCTAGTGCTGCTCCAGGCTGCCCAAGACTGAAGGTGGCATGAAACTTGTGCCATGTTGGGCCTGGCTGGTACACTCTGGGCAGCAGGTCAAGGCCGGGGCAACATCTGCAGCACATCAAGAGAGCCTGGCGGGTAAGTGGGGGTATGGCACGATGCCCACCTCCTGACTCCTGTTCTAAGCCCATCACATAGTGACATCCTAGAGAATAGCTTTTGGAAGGGTCAGCACATGAACAACAACCCATTCTTTCAAATGGAAAGCACCCTATTTACAACCCCTATCATAGCACCCTATTTACAACCCCTATCATAGCACCATATTTACAACCCCTATCATAGCACCCTATTTACAACCCCTATCATAGCTGTGTCCAACCTCCCGTTTAATTACTATGCACTATGACTCCTTTTGTATATCTCCACTCCCTCTTTCTAAGCCTTAAATGCCAAGTGACAAATGTCTGATATGAAATGTAGTTGGTGACAACAGGCAGTTGAATAGCACCAGTTATTGCTGGCTCTGGCATCATTACTCTGATTCCCACGTAAAATATTCTGATGAGGGGTGTTGTATGAACACAAAGTGTTAATTACTTGGTGACTAATTTGAAGGGGAATCCTTAACCCCCTCCCAAGCCTGGTTGCCACAACTCCCACACCTGAGTCATCTCTCTGATGATGGCAGGAAAATCAAATACATAAGTGAAATTGATACAAGCTGCCGGCAGACGAAAGAGCAAGTGCTAATCACTATGGATCATTAGCTGAAGATTTAGCTTAAATTGTGTTTAGCAGGAATTAAGCGAAGCTGTTGTTGACATGGATTGACTGCTGTAATGCTTTATTGTCAGTGCTCCAGGAGGCAGAGGGAGGACCGGCGTGTTACGGAGACGCCGAAAGCAGGGATTTGTGGGATGCTGGAGGACTAGTTGGGCTCGTAGTGTAGACAGAGCGGACAAACTGAAAGTGCTATGACATCTGAGGGTGGAGAAGGGGGTGGCTGGAAGACTGGTGCTTAAGTGTGGATGAGGGGGGAGAATATGACTTGAGGAGAGAAGGATGATATTGACGGACAGAGCAGAGGACTGGAGGAATCAAACTTCCTCTTAACAGAACAGACAATGAAAGGAATTTTAAGAGTTGTTGCAGTTGTACATAGAAAGTGGAGCACTCGAGAGTCTAGAGTCTGAAACAGAATTTGAATACAATAACGCACTCCGCAAACAAATTGACTGACCAGGAGACATCCCCCTTCCTGAGGGTGTGACAGATAATTATCCTGGTGACACTGCAGGTTGGAAGGTTTGGTAGTGGGGCACTCCGTATCAGGGCACTAATACAGGTGTAATGGCTGGCTGAGCTCTACCTGAGCCTGCTGGGTGAGCATCTAGCTCAAGGGGGAGGAGAGGGTGGAAAGAGTGTGGAGGGAAAGTGAATGGGTTTGGATAAATATTTAGGATTTCCTTGTAGGAAGGTCAGATGATTGATAGAAAAAAACATGGGCAGTGTTAGGTCTTCAGAAGTTACATACGGTTCTCTACATCCAGATCCTGGACTGCCTTGTAATAGGCACAAGAAAAAGCAGCAGGAAATATATTTTCCTCAACCAGGTTGACAATGTAGAACAAGAACAAGCGTGTTTTGTCTCCCTCTCCAGACAGATAACCCTGTGTGTGTTCATGTGTGTGTAAACATGTCTGGATGTGTGTGTCTATGCAGGAACTGCTCAAACTGTGGCAGCTGATGAGTAAGAGGGAACAGTCTTATCCAGCTCTCCAGTATTGACAGTGTTACTAATCCCCTCCACCTGCTCAAACACTCCCCCAAAACAACATCCCTCCCATCTGCCCAGGCAGGGCATCCCTGGGGGCAGCCTGTGCCTCTCCCTTCAACTCCTCTCCAGTTATCGTCCCCGGCTGGGGCCCATTACCCCAACCCTTCCCCAGGCAGCATGTATTAATCGCCACAAAAACAAATAGTTTTCAAATGTTTGGAAAAGGCCCAGTGTTTGCGCCGTGGCCTAACAAAATCATTTTTACAAGCTACGTAGTTGTGATTAGGGCTGGGAGAATTGAATTTCAGTGACATTGATAATATTAATATTAGCCTAATTAATTGTGTTGTTTGACTTTACTCAGCACCCTGTGTACCTTCTACACAACACTAGCCAGCCGGAGCTGTGGCTGAGCTCTCAACCATCTCTATCTCGCCCTGTCTCTCCCGTCCATGACAACTGCACACATTTCATGAACCGCTAGATGTCTAATCCCTCGAACAAATTCTGTTCCTGTAGACTAGAGGAGAACTGTACTCTTTCAGGAAGAAAGTCTGGCATGTTAAGAATACCCAGTGACTCTGGTACAGTACCAGTCAAACGTTTGGACACACCTACTCATTCAAGGGTTTTTTCTCTTTTTTCTTTCTTTTTTTTAACCATTTTCTACATTGTAGAATAATAGTGAAGACAAACTATGAAATAATACGTGGAATCATGTAGTAACCAAAAACTTGCTAAACAAATCAAAATATATTTTATATTTGAGATTCTTCAAAGCCGCCACCCTTTTCCTTGACAGCTTTGGACACTCTTGGCATTCTCTCAACCAGCTTCATGAGGTAGTCACCTAGGAATGCATTTCAATTAACAGGTTTGCCTTGTTAATTTGTGGAATTTCTTTCCTTAATGCGTTTGAGCCAATCAGTTGTGTCAAGGTAGGTGGGGTATAGAGACGATAGCCCTATTTGGTAAAAGACCCACGTCCATATCATGGCAAGAACAGCTCAAATAAGCAAAGAGAAACGACAGTCCATTATTACTTTAAGACACAAAGGTTAGGCGATCGGGAAGATTTCAAGAGTTTCTTCAAGTGCAGCCATAAAAACCATCAAGCTCTCTGATGAAACTGTCTCTCATGAAGACCGCCACAGGAAAGGAAGACCCAGAGTTACCTCTGCCACAGAGGATAAGTTCATTTGAGTTAACTGCACCTCAAATTGCAGCCCAAATAAATGCTTCACAGAGTTCAAGGAAGACAAATCTCAACATCGACTGTTCAGAGTAGACTGCGTGAATCAGGCCTTCCTGGTGGAATTTCTGCAGAGAAACCACTACTTAAGGACACCAATAAGAAGAAGAGACTTGCTTGGGCCAAGAAACACAAGCAATGGACATTAGACTGGTGGAAATCTGTCCTTTGGTCTGATGAGTCCAAATGTTAGATTTTTGGTTCCAACCACTGTGTCTTTGTGAGACTCAGAGTAGGTGAACAGATGATCTCCACATGTGTGGTTCCCACCGTGAAGCATGGAGGAGGAGGTGTGATTTAAATTCAAGGCACACTTAACCAGCAAGGCTAACACAGCATTCTGCAGCGATACGCCATCCCATCTGGTTTGCACTTAGTGGGACAATCTTTTGTTTTTCAACAGGACAATGACCCATACCCACCTCCAGGCTGTGTAAGGTCTATGTGACCAGGAAGGCGAGTGATGGAGTGCTGCATCAGATGATCTGGCCTCCACAATCACCCTACCTTCAACCCAATTGAGATGGTTTGAGATGAGTTGGACTGTAGAATAAAGGAAAAGCAGCCAACAAGTGCTCAGCATATGTAGGAACTCTTTCAAGACAGTTGGAAAAGCATTCCAGGTGAAGCTGGTTGAGAGAATGCCAAGAGTGTGCAAAGCTATCAAGGCAAAGGATGGCTCCGTTGAAGAATATAACATATATTTTGATTTGTTTAACACTTTTTTTGGTTCCATATGTATTATTTCATAGTTCTGATGTCTTCACTGTTATTCTACAATGTAGAAAATAGTTCAAATAAATAACAGTACTAACATCTCAAACTCAACTGACTGTTTATGAAAATGAACCAGTAATGTTGTGCTAGAAGTAAAGATGCTAATTAAACAAAACATTTTTTATGAATCATTGATTTAAGGTCAAGAGCAGTACACTGGGAACAGCATCATAAGACAATAGAACTTCAGGTTTGATCTTAACTGACACTGACAGTCAATGACCACCATGTGAGAGCCGAGGCACAATGATCTTGACCCTCCCTGGCCTCCCGTATTCCCTGTGAAGTCCACTTAACTTTCACTCATTATCTCCTTAAGCACTGAAGAGTAACATTTCACTGTGTCCTGACCCTGATTCAGGACTGATCCAGGCCACAAAGGATGGATCGTAAGCCCCTGTGGATGAACAGGTGTCGATCTAGGCAATTACCCATCATCCCAGCCACAGACAGACCACCCAGGACCTCTGAGTGGTTCTCAGACATGCTTACCCCTTACCTCTGCCCTGAGGTCAGGGGTCAGAGAGAGGTGGTCATGTGACTATCTGCCAGGCACAGCGGAGCTCTATACCAGGCTTCGTTAGATATAGATATGGAGAGATACATTAAATTACCAAAAGTATGTGGACACCTGCTTATCAAACATCTCATTACAAAATCAAGGGCATTAAAATGGAGTTGGTCCCCCCTTTGCTGCTATAACAGCCTCTACTCTTCTGTGGAGAATAGTCTAGAGGCCTACCACTTCACGGCTGAGCCGTTATTGCTCCTAGACATTTCCACTTCCCACTAAAAGCACTTACAGTTGACTGGGGTAGCTCTAGCAGGGCAGAAATGTTATAAACTGACTTGTTGGAAAGGTGGCATCCTATGACAGTGCCACGTTGAATGTCAATGAGCTTGTCAATAAGACCATTCTACTGCCAATGTTTGTCTATGGAGATTGCATGGATGTGTGCTCAACGTTATACACCTGTCAGCAACGTGTGTGGCTGAAATGGCCGAATTCACTAATTTGAAGGGGTGTCCACTTACTTTGGTCCATATAGTGTATGAGAGAGCAAGAGAGAGATAAGGGAGAGCGATATGAGAGAGATGGTAGTGGTGGTGAGAGTAAAGTAGATTCCTCTGGGAGTTCTCTATGAGGGGTGGCTGTTTCCAGTCAGTCATTGCCATGACATGCCTGAGCTATGCAGAGTTCAACCTTCCCTATACTGCAGCTTTAGAGTTTGTTCCTGTGGACAAGTGCAGCCACAGAACATATATTTGGCACAATCAAAACGTCTCTTTATTTTAAAGTAGAAATCTTGGAAATCAAGGTCCATATTACCGGCAATATGACAATCTTCTACGGTGGTTTGGTTGATTAGTATTTAGAAACAAGAGAGCTCAGTCAGTATCTTTGCATTGCAGAAATCAAGGGCAAAATGCAGGTAGCCCAACTGTGAATGGCGGCGGTCTTTCTTGGCCTCTAAGACGGACAAACAAGCAAAAGGTGCTACTGCAGATGAGAATGAAAGACTAACATCCAGGTTGGCTGAATTCTGTTTCCATTGTGAATCTTGTGAAATCATAGGGCCTGGTGATTGGATGGATGGATGGATGGATGGACGGACAGAGGGCTGGACAGTGACCCATAGACCGGGGCCATTAGCTGAAGTGGCGTCCCAGTCTGGCCTGACGGTAGTCCACTCTCAGCTGGACGAAGGCGTGCAGAAGGTTCCGGTCCAGGTTGGTAAGCTGCTCGCCGGAGCAAACCTGTTTGAGGTTGTCGGGGGCGACCACCAGGAGGTTACACAAGGCGTGGAGCGTGTCAAAGAGTTGCAGCACCAAAGGAACCTGAGGGACAGACAGTCAATCATACACAGAACTTTTACGACATCCAACCCAAGCCAGTATGCTAGCTAGCATTAACTCGGTAACATTACTAGCGCTTAATATTATGATGTAAATTGTTGCTACAGCTGTAATGCTAACTCTGGTGTGACCTCTCACCCGGAAGTCCTTGGCACTTTTGCGGTACTCGGCCACGTCGCAGATGGCCAGCATGCCTCCCATGGAGCTGTAGCTGTACTGCTGCAGATGCTCGTGGATGAGGCGGTGGAAACGCACGCCCAGCTCCGTCAGCACTGTGTCCACGTTCTTACCGTCCATGGACTTCCGCACACGCTCCACCTGCCGACTTACGTACACACACACCTTGGAGCAGGCCTGGGGAGCACAGGCAGGAAGGGGACATCAGACCGTCTGGTTGGGAGTCACAGGTCGAGTGAAATGGCACTGATTTGTTTTTTACTTTTTAAAACTCATCAGACTACAGTTTCTCTTTGCATTGAGACAAGGGGTGGAGGCTGGGTGCAGTTCACTCCTTACTGCGGTGCACTGGATCATAACGTTGTTCTCGTCTTCAGGCCTGAAGTCCGTCTTCTTCTGTTCCGTAGCCAGGATGTGCTTCATCTGTCCCACCATGCAGTTCAGCGTTCTGCAGAGAGGACAACACCATGACAACCACCCCTCACACACTAATATAATACATTCACTAATTTCCCATGATGTTGTTGATAACATAAAAAAAACAGTGGTTTACTGACCTGTCTATGCCGGTGTCCAGTTTCACCTCCATCTGTTCAATCACCTCCTTCTTCTTGTGCAGGCACTCTGTCAGTTTGGGAGAAGAGCTGGTGGAGAGAGAAGGTCCATAAAAGGTCAACGGTAATACAAAGTAGCACAGAACTACTATCTGGAAAACATGAAGCTTGCTACAGAGTCGCTACCTGTTAGTGAATAACAATAATAATAATAATAATAATAATAATAATAACAACAACAACAACAACAACGGGAGGCTATCAAACCGTAAGAGGCAGTAATAGTGTACAGTACAAATCAAATCTTATTTGTCCCGAGCTGAATACAACAGGTACCTTACAGTGAAATGCTAAATACAACAGGTAGACCTTACAGTGAAATGCTTACTTATGAGCCCCTAACCAACAATGCAGTTAAAAAAAATATGGATAAGAATAAGAAATAAAAGTAACAAGTACTTAAAGAGCAGCAGTAAAATAACAATAGCGAGACTATATACAGGGGGGTGGCTGGAGTCTTTGACAATTTTTAGGGCCTTCCTTTCACACCACTTGATATAGAGGTCTTGGATGGCAGGAAGTTTGTCCCCAGTGATGTACTGGGCCGTTCGCACTACCCTCTATAGTGCCTAGCGGTCGGAGGCCAAGCAATTGCCATACCAGGCCGTGACGCAACCAGTCAGGATGTTCTCGATGGTGCAGCTGTAGAACCTTTTGAGGATCTGAGGACCCATGCCAAATCTTTTTCAGTCTCCTGAGGGGGAATAGGTTTTGTCGTACCCTCTTCATATCTGCCTTGGTGTGCTTGGACAGCCCCGTTGATGAGAATGGGGGCGTGCTCTCTTTTCCTGTAGTCCACAATCATCTCCTTTGTCTTGATCACGTTGAGGGAGAGGTTGTTGTCCTGGCACCACACTGCCAGGTCTCTGACCTCCTCCCTATAGGCTGTCTCATTGTTGTCGGTGATCAGGCCTCCCACAGTTGTCATCGGAAAACTTAATGAATGTGCTGGGATGGTGCTTGGCCGTGTAGTCATGAGTGAACAGGGAGTACAGGAGGGGACTGAGCACGCATCCCTGAGGGGCCCCTGTGTTGAGGATCAGCGTGGCAGATGTGTTGTTACCTACCCTTACCACCTGGGGATGGACTGTCAGGAAACCCAGGATCCAGTTGCAGAGGGCGGTGTTTATTCCCAGGGTCCTTAGCTTATTGATGAGCTTTGAGGGCTCTATGGTGTTGAACGCTGAGCTGTAGTCAATGAATAGCATTCTCACATAGGTGTTCCTTTTGTCCAGGTGGGAAAGGGCAGTGTGGAGTGCAATAGAGATTGCCTGGGGTTGGGGTGGTATGCAAATTGGAGTGGATCTAGGGTTTCTGGGATAATGGTGTTGATGTGAGCCATGACCAGCCTTTCAAAGCACTTCATGACATGAGTGCTACGGGTCGGTAGTCATTTAGGCAGGTTACCTTAGCGTTCTTGGGCACAGGCATTATGGTGGTCTGCTTAAAACACGTTGGTATTACAGACTCGGATAGGGAGAAGTGGAAAGTGTCAGTGAAGACACTTGCCAGTTGGTCAGCGCATGTTCGCAGTACATGTCCTGGTAAGCCCTGCGGCCTTGTGAATGTTGACCTGTTTAAAGACTTTACATATATTAGCCTATTAGACAAGCTAAACTAGCCAGTGTCACTGGGCAGCTCTCGGCTGTGCTTCCCTTTGGAGACTGTGGTTTGCCAACCCTGCCAATTCCGACCAGCGTCAGAGCGGGTGTAGTACTGTATTTACGCGTTGCCTGTTTGATGGTTCGTCAGAGGGCATAGCGGGATTTCTTATAAGCTTCCAGGTTAGAGTCCCGCTCCTTGAAAGCGACAGCTCTAACCTTTAGCTCAGTGCACTATGAGAGCAAAATTGCAAGATTGTTAATACTTTTATTGCATCAAACGGTTGTTTTTATGCAACAAAATAGAGGGTTCTTATAACTCTATTGTGTCGGTGTGAACTGAAAGTGGGCCTCTGGGAGATAACACTGTCAGGAGATATACGATGTCCTTGGGGATACCGCATTCCAGAACATGAGTTAATGTTTCTGTTCTATAAGGTACCAGGGAGAGACGACTCCAGAGCCAGACCCTGGTCTCTACATAATTAGATACTTATAATTAACAGCGGACAGCATCTTTCATACAAATCTTAACCTTGTGACCCATTCCATACATCTGTTTTTTGTCATCAACATCCAGGAGGATGGACTTTGCTATAAAATGCTGTGGCTCAAATCCGCTCATTGGGTTCTCAGTGATCACCTCCAGGGGTGATTACCGACCAGCTCCATTACTGCAGTAATTAAATAATAAAGTTTGATTGTTTTACAATAATTACAATAATAACAATAATTCCACCACAGCGGATGTTGCCTGTACTCCATGGCTTCTGGTTGGGGTATGTACGTACGGTCACTGTGGGGACGATGTCGTCGATGCACTTATTGATGAAGCCAATGACTGATGTGGTGTACTCCTCAACGCCATCGGAGACATCTCGGAAAATAATCCAGTCTGTGCTAGCAATAGACTGCAGTATGGGACAGGGGGGATAGGTGTGATTGACAGGACACGCCCTATGCTAACCTGATAAGAGGCATGAGGTGGTCATTGAACTGTTTATCAAACAGGTGGAAGATGGTGTTGGCCTGCTGAACTACATCCAGGAAGTAAAGGTTGGCATTCTTGGCATCAGCTGATGGAATGGCTGTAGAGAGAGGCGAGAGAAACAAACACTTTCCATTTAAAAAGGCACAAGAGAAGATTCATTTCACACCCACACGTAAAAAGGATTTACTCAATGTTTCTAAAAGTTTTTTCGACCTTTACTGTGTTAGTGACAGTTAGTGAGAGTTGTGTACCGGAAAGGCCGATCTCCAGTGCGTAGTCAATGTGGTCCACACACAGGTGCTCCACCAGCAGCAGGAAGATGGAGAAGGCGTTCTTGGGCAGGTCCGAGGGATCTGAGAGCTGGTTCACAACACACAGAGACAGGACCTGATTTCCTCGCAGCACTCTACAGGGATCTACTGCAAAGGCCTCATTTACATACACCGTAGTCAAATATATTTAAACTCAGTTTCACAATTCCTGACATTTAATCCTAGTAAAAATTCCCTGGTTTTAGGGCAGTTAGGATCATCACTTTATTTTAAGAATGTGAAATGTCCAAATAATAGTAGAGAGAATGATTTATTTCAGCTTTTTATTTCTTTCATCACATTCCCAGTGTGTCAGAAGTTTACATACACTCAATTAGTATTTGGTAGCATTGCCTTTAAATTGTTTGACTTGGGTCAAACGTTTCAGGTAGCCTTCCACAAGCTTCCCACAATAAGTTGGGTGAATTTTGGCCCGTTCCTCCTGACAGAGCTGGTGTAACTGAGTCAGGTTTGTAGAACTCCTTGCTCACACACGCTTTTTCAGTTCTGCCACCAAAGTTTCTATAGGATTGAGGTCAGGGCTTTGTGATGGCCACTCCTATACCTTGAATTGGTTGTCCTTAAGCCATCCACAACTTTGGAAGTATGCTTGGAGTCAATGTCCATTTGGACGACTCATTTGCGACTTCCTGACTGATGTCTTTAGACGTTGCTTCAATATATCCACATAACTTTCCTTCCTCATGAAGCCATCTATTTTGTGAAGTGTACCAGTCCCTCCTGCAGCAAAGCACCCCCACAACATGATGCTGCCACCCCCGTGCTTCACGGTTGGGATGGGTGTTCTTCGTCTTGCAAGCATCCCCCTTTTCCTCCAAACATAATGATGGTCATTATGGCCAAACAGTTCTATTTTTGTTTCTTCAGACCAGAGGATTTTTTCTCCAAAAAGTATGATCTTTGTCCCCATGTGCAGTTGCAAACCGTTGTCCGGCTTTTTTATGGCGGTTTTGGAGCAGTGTATTCTTCCTTGCTGAGCGGCCTTTCAGGTTATGTCAATACAGGACTCGTTTTACTGTGGATATAGATACCTTTGTACCCGTTTCCTCCAGCATCTTCACTAAGTCCTTTGCTGTTGTTCTGGGATTGATTTTCACTTTTCGCACCAAAGTACGTTCATCTCTAGGAGACAGAATGCGTCTCCTTCCTGAGCGGTATGACGGCGGCGTGGTCCCATGGTGTTTATACTTGCATACTATTGTTTGTACAGATGAATTAGCCTATCAGAAGCTTCTAAAGCCATGACATAATTTCCTGGAATTTTCCAAGCTGTTTAAAGGCACAGTCAACTTAGTGCATGTAAATTTATGATCCACTGGAATTGTGATACAGTGAATTATAAGTGAAATAATCTGTCTGTAAACAATTGTAAAAATGACTTGTGTCATACACAAAGTAGATGTCCTAAACGATTTGCCAAAACTACAATTTGTTATCAAGAAATGTATGGAGTGGTTGAAAAACAAGTTTTAATGACTCCAACCTAAGTGTATGTAAACTTCCGATTTCAACTGTATGATCACTGTGACAAAGGATCCTTTTATGATAATTCAGTACAGACTGACATCACTGCAGTCAGTGTTATTGTCTCTCCTGTAGGGGGCAGCGTAGCAGCCTCACCCTGTTGCACCTCTCGAAGGCGTGGCGTGTCTCCTGCAGCAGGTTGACCACCACCTCCTGGGACAGGAAGGTCTCCCCGTGGGTGTCGATGCTGGGCCCCAATGGCAGGTTGGTGCGCTGTCTGATCCGCTCCTTCAGCTCCTGGATACTGAAGGGGGGGGGGGGTTTGATTAAGTGCACCGGGCTATGGCCTGTGACGTGAACGGAGGAGTGCCCTTATCAAATCGAAATCTGCACCTCTGTCATGTCGTCAACAAAGCAGCATGGTGCATCATTCAGAAAAACACCACTTTCTTATTTCTCCATAAAATGCTTCAATTTTCAAAAAAGGCAGATAAAGCCTTTTCATCAAAAGCAATCATGTTTGCACGTGAAAACACAGAATCCTACTCACTACTCCAAGTGCCTAAACTACGCCACTTTTGTTTTGAGCAGACTATGTCGTCGGCCAAAACAGGGCACCTGGCTCACACCCGGGAGGCAGCCCGGTTCTAAAACGAATGCATTCAACACTAACCGGCTTCACCATACCCGGGTCATTAACAGAACTCCCTCACCATTACACCATTAAGGAAAAGGGAGGAGTCCGAACTCAAAGACAGGACCTTGATATGAGGAGTGGAGAGATGAGGGATGTACTATCTAAAGCCATTTAACTATTTAATACAACTCCGGTCTGACACCAAGGCGGAGAAGGAAGTTCAGGGTAAAGGGAGAAGACTGAGGAGAGAGGGGAGGGTCATAGGGGCTCTAGGGTAGAGGTGATCAGTCACTTCCTACCTGCCCCCACCCAGTGGGCGTTTCTGGTGGTTCTTGGAGTCGTAGTAGCGTTGCAGGATCATGGCGCTGCGTGTGCGGAGGTAATCTTTCTCCATTTCAATGTAGCTCTCCAGATAGGTGGAGAAGATGTTCTTGATGAGCTTGGACAGGAACGTGTGTTTGTCTGAGCCCAGGTTGAACTCTGTTAGCTTGGCAGCCAAGGCTGTCGTCCTGGAGACACAGGGTTGCCAAGATTACCAATGGTCAGACTGGAGGGTATGAGGTATTAAAGGCCCAGTGCAGTCAAAAAACTTGATCTCCTGTATTTTACATATATTTCCACACTATGAGGTTGCAAAAATACTGTGAAAATTATAATTCCCTTTTAGTAAGAGCTGTTTGAAAAGATTGACTGAAATGTCAACCTGTTGTGGTGGGATGGAGTTTTGCCTGTTGACATCACCAGGTGGTAAATAAGTTAATAGACCAATTAAGAGTTCCAAACCTCTCTGCCAATATCAGCTAGTTTTCAGTTTTCCCCTCCCCACTCAGTCCACTCCCAGACAGACCTAGCAAAATTATTGATTGAGAAAATGCTTTAATTTAAAGCAATCACAGTAAGGTACATATTGTTAGCTAGAAATTTGGTATCGAGATTTAAAAAAAATAAGCCTGCATTGGACCTTTAAGAGTGAGAGTTCAAAGGTGAACAGACATTACCTGGTGTAGAGGTCGTAGAGGTTTTTGAGGTATTGTTCTATGTCAGAGCGGCGGGTCTCGTCCAGCTTCTCTTTCACGTGAGCCTGGAAACACAAATCTGCTCAGTCAGTCCAACAAAACTGGGTCAGAGAAGGTATTGTCTGAAATCTAGTGGCAGATATTGTTCACTATACCTGTAGTTTGTTCTCAAAGATGTTCTGGATGAGTTTGGCCATGACGGTCTCGGGGTTCTGGAAGACCTCGCCCACCTGCTTGTTGACTCGCTGGCAGAGGAGGGCCGTGTCTTCAAACACATCACTACGCATGTACGCTCCCTGAACACACACAGAGTTAATTACAGACCTCAGGACTACAACTTGTGGTGAGACTACAACAGAAGCGCACAGGTACTCTATACTAAACTGTTATGAAAAGGTTCATGTTCAACTGAACACTGCACACTCACCTCCTGACACTGCTTGATATAAACATCTACACAGTGTGCATAGCCCTGCAGGAAACAAAGACATGTCACAATCACACCTGCATCACTACCACAATCCAACATCTCCAAAGAACAAACTGGATGCATGGTTGCATAGACGCTAAATGAGATACAAGTGCATATTTGTAAGTTACAATATGCACTACTACTACACATACACCGCTCAAACAATAACACTAATCTTTCTTTAATATGGAGACATATCAAAACAGTCCAGTGTTTGTGGGTCACCTTGAAATGTAAGAGGACTGCGGCAACCTCCCGCATGCGGCCAATCTCGCCCCTACGCTGGGCCGCCGTGAACTCCTGGACCAGCTGGCGCTCCAGGTCGTGGTATTTACCTAGAGAGACACATTCAGATTGAGTTGCCTTTCTTAGCATGGCTGTGCAATCATTTGTTGATCAATCAGCAACAAAGGTCATTTTGAGTGCAACCACTCACTTGCAATCTTGGCCTTGACATCTGCAAACCTGTAAGAGGACAAGAATAGAGGCATTCACCAAAGAGGATATCGGAGATTAAAAAGACTCAAACCCAAAATGATGTCAATGTAATCTTGCATGTGTGACATTTGTAGTCCCTCTGACTTGAAGTGAAATGTATTCTCTCACTCAGAAACACTAGTTAATGCAACATAACATTTACAAAACTAGTCTGGTTGGGCTGGAGGCACAGAGTAGCAGCACCGATACTGTTTACGTTGTACCACAGAGCTCGTGTAAAGCTGCCTCCAGGACGACTCACCTGTCAAACGGCAGCTCCTGTGCTATGAGATGCAACTTCTGAATGATATCAGCAGCTTCCTTAATCTGGGAAAAGGATAAATAGGGGGGAAGGAGTCGGGAGGGAGAGAGAGAAACATAAGAAATGGACACCCAAACAGAGAGCAGACCAACAGTAGCAGCATCTCCACTTAGGAGATCATGTTAAACCAGCCCTCCTCCTCCTCCTCCTCCCTGTACACCATGGCGCTGATAACAAGCAGCCGCCGCTCACCTGGCTAACAGCATCCGCAGCAGCAGCCCTGGGTTAGCAGCATATCTAACTCTTTATTGGCATGCCTCCTCTGAATGGGCTCTAATCCCACTGCAGCCTAAATCGCCTTCAATAATCTGTCCGGCCAGGGATATCTCTTAAAAAATGGGCCCTGTCGAGAACCCGCCACTCCCCTCCCCCTGACATACACGCTGGCTGAAAACCCCAGACCTAGTAAAGGCCCGCCGTCCGCAACTCTTCTGTTCCCGCAGATGCCTGCCTCAGCTAACATCATTACTCCGCTCCCATGAGGAGGATCCAGCCTTTCTGCGCGGCAAAGGTTTTCTAAGTATCTGTCCCCCAGCTAAGATTAGCTAAATCCCATGTAAGTAATGTAGCCGTCTCTCTGCAGTCAGGGTTTAGCAGCACTTGTCTCCTCGCTGGCGGCCCAGCCCTCCCTTTCAGAAGGATTAGCAGAGCCATCCCCCCTTCAGCTATTCACTCACAGCTTTCCTCTTTCCCCCTCATCTGGAGGTATGCTCAGGAAAAGGGATCCGTCCGATATTCCCACCATGCCTCTCTGGAAGCATTCCCATCCCATCTCCAGGTCCCGTCTCTGAGATTGACCTCCAGACTCTCCGCCCGCTTTGATTACGGTTTCCCCACTCGCTCTTAAACCGTTCTGACAATCCCCAATCAAACTTTTGAGGGTTGATAGTGAGGTCACTCAAATGGCTTTGAACTCTTATCGGAAACGTAGATTAATTAGGCCCAGTTTTCTCCCATAAGAAATATATTTTGATGTGCTTTCCCATGCCACATTTAGCTGTAGTAGGACAAAATGGTGATGACCAAGACCGTCAACAGCAACAACAAAAAAAGGCTCTCTCTCACACCTTGCAATTAATGCGATTAAGACAGACATGAGCATGTTGACATCCATGGTAGTCAATCCTCTAGCTATTGTCAAAAAGTAAAGGCCAGTTGATTAATCCAAATTAGCTCAGGGATCCAACTAAAGGGATCAATTACCTCAATCCTGTTCATTGACTTATTTCAGTTCGTAACATCTTTCACTGCTGTAGTGGTGTTATTTTCAAGGGTCAATCTTTTTAATTTTTGAAAAACATAAAAAAGGTCAATCTCTAAGAATACACGAGGGTGGATGGTAATGTGTGTATCATGACCTTCTCTGGGTTGTTGAAGACATCACTGCGCAGGTCCCCATCCAGGAACTCATTGAAGTAGGTCATGAGACGCTGTGCCTCCACCGCCCTCTGCCTGGGCGTGTTCACGCCCTCCAGCTGGTCGCCAAGGTGACACACCTTGGTGGCCACATAGCTGATGTGCTCGTCCAACTCCTGGAAGTGCTGGAAGGCTACCTGTATGGAGACAGAGAGTTGTGCAAAAAGAAATCACACATTGTGTGACATGATTAATGAATGGGGATAAACATAATCTTGCATGATGGCAGGGCTTTCAAAAGTAGCAAGGGTCATAATGCTTTTATATTACACTGGATTCTGACATTCTCTTCAAAACGTGCCTGTCTACAGGGTAAAAGGCTGGGGATCTGAGGTTGTAGTGGGTCCAGTGGGTTGTGAAACTGACCTGGTTGCTCCTCTGTAAGTCCTGCACTTTGTGGGCAAACTCCTTGGCCTCTCTGTGACACTGGTGCTCCAGCTTCTCCACCCGCCGCTGGATCTTCTCATCTAGCTGCTTCAGCTCCTCTATGTGGTTCTCAAACTCCTCCAGCAGCCTAGGAGGGAAGCAGGACAAGGGCTTTAAAAGACTGCAGGCCTACCTCACATTGGTCTAGACTCTCCATAGCCATGAGTTCACTTACAAGCTGGCCTTCAACTTGATCTGCAGCCATAAGTTCACAGCAAACAAAGGGTAGACTAAATGCTTTAGTATACTAGCATGGGTGAGTCATTTAGGGTTGGATTTGTCCTACTAACTCAGTCGTCAACAACCTTTGAGTCAAGATCACGTTCGGGGTCAAAATGCAAGCCAAGATCTACCACTCAGATTAAAAAAAAAAAAAAAACATGATTTAAAAAGTCTATGCAATAAAAAAAAAAAAATGTTCTGTAGGAATGAGGTTTGTGCCGTAGGCCTAGTACATAATCACAGCATTTGGCTATATGACTGGCCTGACAATATTGTTCTTCTCAGACCATATTGTATTTCAAAACTCTAGGTTTGATAACAAAATAGATAAGTTCTATCACTTTCGAGGTACAGCTGAGCATACATTTAAATAATTGGCTTTTTTATTTTACTAGAGTGATGGTCCCTGCATCCGATGGTCAGTCTCAGCAGAGGGAGAGCACAGCAGAGGGGTCTGCCTCTCTTGGTCCCTGCTCTCTCCTTTCCTCCGGTGAGACTGACCAGAGAGATTTCTGCCTCAGGAACAACATGAATTTGTGCATATGACCAGAAAAAGTGAAATATTCCTTGACACAATGAGCAATTATTAAAAGACTCAATCCTTGGAGTTGCAGCACGAGTGGAAGTAGGGAAAAGCACATTTTATGTTTTGAAAAAGGGTTGAATAAAAACAGAAACATTAACTCACTCATAAAAACACCAGCTCTTTGCTATATTCTTTAACAGTCTCTCTCTGGTCGAGGTTTTAAAAGCTATGAAATGTCACCTAGGCTAATATCAAACTTTGCTGTGGGGTTGTGGAAGCTGTATGCACAGTGATTTTAGCTAACAGACTGGACAGCGCAGTAGGCACACTTGATTTAACTTTCCTGGTCTGCCGGGTAGGCAGAGTCTGTCCCGCCAGACAATGAAATGTAGTTCAAAATGGGAACACTTTGCCTACCAGGCGTGCAGAACTTCTGAGTCAAATGAACCTACTGCCAACAGAGCAAGATGCCTTCTAAATTAAAAAAAGATATATACAGTGCCTTGCGAAAGTATTCGGCCCCCTTGAACTTTGCAACCTTTTGCCACATTTCAGGCTTCAAACATAAAAATATAAAACTGTATTTTTTTGTGAAGAATCAACAACAAGTGGGACACAATCATGAAGTAGAACGACATTTATTGGATATTTCAAACTTTTTTAACAAATCAAAAACTGAAAGATTGGGCGTGCAAAATTATTCAGCCCCTTTACTTTCAGTGCAGCAAACTCTCTCCAGAAGTTCAGTGAGGATCTCTGAATGATCCAATGTTGACCTAAATGACTAATGATGATAAATACAATCCACCTGTGTGTAATCAAGTCTCCGTATAAATGCACCTGCACTGTGATAATCTCAGAGGTCCGTTAAAAGCGCAGAGAGCATCATGAAGAACAAGGAACACACCAGGCAGGTCCGAGATACTGTTGTGAAGAAGTTTAAAGCCGGATTTGGATACAAAAAGATTTCCCAAGCTTTAAACATCCCAGGGAGCACTGTGCAAGCGATAATATTGAAATGGAAGGAGTATCAGACCACTGCAAATCTACCAAGACCTGGCCGTCCCTCTAAACTTTCAGCTCATACAAGGAGAAGACTGATCAGAGATGCAGCCAAGAGGCTCTGGATGAACTGCAGAGATCTACAGCTGGGGTGGGAGACTCTGTCCATAGGACAACAATCAGTCGTATATTGCACAAATCTGGCCTTTATGGAAGAGTGGCAAGAAGAAAGCCATTTCTTAAAGATATCCATAAAAAGTGTTGTTTAAAGTTTGCCACAAGCCACCTGGGAGACACACCAAACATGTGGAAGAAGGTGCTCTGGTCAGATGAAACCAAAATTGAACTTTTTGGCAACAATGCAAAACGTTATGTTTGGTGTAAAAGCAACACAGCTGAACACACCATCCCCACTGTCAAACATGGTGGTGGCAGCATCATGGTTTGGGCCTGCTTTTCTTCAGCAGGGACAGGGAAGATGGTTAAAATTGATGGGAAGATGGATGGAGCCAAATACAGGACCATTCTGGAAGAAAACCTGATGGAGTCTGCAAAAGACCTGAGACTGGGATGGAGATTTGTCTTCCAACAAGACAATGATCCAAAACATAAAGCAAAATCTACAATGGAATGGTTCAAAAATAAACATATCCAGGTGTTAGAATGGCCAAGTCAAAGTCCAGACCTGAATCCAATCGAGAATCTGTGGAAAGAACTGAAAACTGCTGTTCACAAATGCTCTCCATCCAACCTCACTGAGCTCGAGCTGTTTTGCAAGGAGGAATGGGAAAAAATGTCAGTCTCTCGATGTGCAAAACTGATAGAGACATACCCCAAGCGACTTACAGCTGTAATCGCAGCAAAAGGTGGCGCTACAAAGTATTAACTTAAGGGGGCTGAATAATTTTGCACGCCCAATTTTTCAGTTTTTGATTTGTTAAAAAAGTTTGAAATATCCAATAAATGTCGTTCCACTTCATGATTGTGTCCCACTTGTTGTTGATTCTAAACAAAAAAATACAGTTTTATATCTTTATGTTTGAAGCCTGAAATGTGGCAAAAGGTCGCAAAGTTCAAGGGGGCCGAATACTTTCGCAAGGCACTGTATATATAGGAGTGCAAGGCTTTATCATTGACTTTTCTTCAGAAATGTTTGGTGATCGACTAGGAATGCCTTGCAGATTGAGATCGACCGGTTGGTGACCACTGTACTAAACTTACACTCATTTAGTTAATATTTATACATAGTATTGAGGGCTTAATCCTTGGGTCCCCACATTTATGAAGCTCTACAAACTGGGAGCTACGTCAGCTGCATTTAAAGTGAGGACTGTGGAGCAAATGTTGTAAGTCAGCACCATATTTAACAGACTAGGAAACGTCCCAAAATGATGAGTATTTAATCTCTTAGCTAATTCCCGCAGCAGTGGCATCAGCTTAGGGACATCTCCCATCCCTTCCCAATGCACATTAATTTCCTTGCTGTCAGTTACTGTATGACTCAGAGCTCGGTGGCCTCCCATTACACACTGCCTCTGAGTTATCTTCAATGGAGGTTTAAATAGAACTTGTTGTATGGTTGGGACTAGAGCTTTAAGAAAGGGGGATGAGGCTGAAACAAAGGTAAGGGTCTTAAAAGGGGAAGCACAAGGACCTGCAATAAGACTGGGGATTGGCTGCTGGTTGATCAAGATTAGGCTGGTGGTAGGTGGTTAGTTAGTCTTTCGAAAAAGAGATCAAGAGTCATGATTACGGTAACTTTCAATAAAACCATGTCTTTAGAACAAGACTACCTTTTGGGGTCAAATGCCTCAGCTCCGCCTTTGGACCCTCCTCCAGGGGTTCTCCAGGCCAACCTCTCTATGTACTCATCTGCATCAAAGGGCTCCTGTGGATCAAGCACACACAGACAGTGTCAATCTCTGTCCTGTCAAGACTGTCTTAGATAAATGGTGAGCATGGGATGTGACATGAGCAATACTGGAACCTGGCTAGCCGACTAAACTCAACGACTGTATAATTGTGGGCTAATCTTTGGGTGCTGAAATCGGTAGTTTTTTTAAATAAAAACTTCATTTTATGTGATGTCGGAGTTCCAATCCGCCCACACTAGTCGCTGCTCTACTCCATCGTAAATCGTTGAGTTTAGTTGACTAGACCATGGCATACATTAAACCTTATTGTGTCTGATTACAGGTGCACTCAAGTAGCTAGCTGGCTACATGGTTTCAATGATTTTTTGGCAGTTTTGGGGAAGCTACTCTGAAAATATAGTTGCTATTTTTTGTTTGTTTTAACTAGGCAAGTCAGTTAAGAACAATTCTTATTTACAATGATGGCCTTTCCGGCCAAACCTGGACGACGCTGGGCCAATTGTGGGCCGCCCTATGGGACTGCACTGAGATGCAGTGCCTTAGACAGCTGCACAGTTTACCAAGCTACCATTTACTTCACACTGAAGTTAAGCTACCCTTAAGAAGAATATAGTTTACTTAACTTTTTTTTCTAAGTAACTTTAGTTAACTTCTTCCAAACTACTTTGTGAAAAAAATAACATTAAATCTGAAATGTCATATACAACAAATTGCAAGAACAGATCCCTATAGTCAGATGTTAACAAAATGTATGATTTAGCCTATTTAACACAAAGTTAGAATTAGGCACACAGCGTGTTTCAAGTGAGAATTAGCTAGGTTTGATGCCAAAAAATAAAGGAAATTCTTTCCCTCACCCATCTTTTCTTTTTGCAAAAACGTAGCGTGCAGTTACAGTAGTTAGCTACACCAAAACATGGCAAAAAAAAGTAATTAACTACCAAGATTTGAATTTAGTTCAACCACCACCAAGCTATTGCAAAATGTCATTAAATGAACAATGTAGCTAGTTCACTACTCCCCAACACTGATATCTAGGGGCGTAACATTGGCTAGGTAACAAGCTACATAGCCAATGCTACTGTAAACCAGTAACTTAGGCAATAACATAAGACCTAGAGCAGGGGTGGGCAAACGTTTTGGCTCGAGGAACACATCGGGATTTTGAAATTCAACGGAGGGATGCAATCAATTTGCGGAGCCCTCCCGAGTGGCGCAGCGGTTGAAGGCGTCACTACAGACCCGGGTTCAATCCCACTGGGAGACCCATAAGGCGGCGCACAATTGGCCCAGCATCATCCGGGTTAGGAGAAGGTTTGACAGGCCGAGATTTCCTTGTCTAGCGACTCCTGTGGCGGGCTGGGCCAAATCCCTATGGGAGTTGCAGCGATGGGACAAGACTGTACCTACCAATTGGATACCATGAAATTGGGGATAAAAAATGTTTACAAAAAATAAATAATATATAATAAAATGTAATACGTCTTGCGGGCCAGATTGAAGTGCCCAGTGGGATGGATACACTTTGCCCCCCAAGCTAGAGGTAACTTTGGTAACAATCACAAATCGTTAAGGTAGAGCTGGGGGGTATACTACAAATCAGGTTCAATGAGTTAACCAGCTAACTTGTCTAAATGCTCTAAAATAACTTGAAATGGGCTCAGCATTTTAAAACATGAGTTTAGCTTTCTTAATTAACCAACAAAAATCGGTTATTTCTGGTTGTTTATCAAGTTAGCTGGCTAACTCACTGAACCTACTTTGTAGTATAACCCTCTAGTCAACTTACATACTGATTGACAAATGATCACATCGTCAACATCTGCCTGGGTAAACACTACAGTAACTAGCTTTGTTAGCTAGCTGTCAGTGCAAAATAGCTAGCAAATGGTAACGTAGCTAGCTAATGGACAGCAGGGCAACTTCCTAACCAGCAGATCTGATCCGCTTGCTTACAGCTGCGCTAGGCCTGGGTTCGGATAGGATTCCTGTGTTGGTTAAGACACCACGGAGCCGGCGCGAGATATGGCTCGGAAAACTTACCTCAATCCTGGGAAATGCGTTGTACTCCCGAATTTTTTCGGTATAACAGTTGGGATGTTGGGACAATTCGGAGTACACCGCATTTCTCATCCCTGTTTTGAAGTACGTTTTCCGAGCCTTACCTCGCGCTGGCTCAGTGGTGTCTTAACATACAGAGGAAGCCTATCCGACCCTAGTGCAGCTGTAAGCAAGCGGGTCGGATCTGCTGGCAAGGCAACTTCCTAGCTGAGGCACAATTTCCAATCCTTATAGCTATATCTGGCTAGCTAGTTAGCCTAAATTAAGACATTTCACATTTCAACTAACGCTACTCATCTAACGTTTAAACAGGGGGTTGGCTAGCTCATACTTATCCTCCTAGCTAGCTATTAAGCTACCACTAAAGTTAGCAGTCAGCTAGGCCATACAGTTTATTTTACCTCAAATAGTTGAGGAGTCGTTGCCATGTTCTACTTATATCTGCAATGTACAAATTGCAGTTTAGGCAAACTAACATTCGGGTATGACAGCCGACTGATTGATCAACTGGATTTATGTTTTGCCCTTTGTTGATACGTTTAATAGCTCTACTTCCGGGTCGTCACTAGTTTCCATAGCCTTAGGCCGTATTCGAGAGCGTCAAAACCGTGGTGTATCATGGGTTAATTGTGACTGACTGACTAATCGATCAATAATATTGAGCAGTTATTTAGGATGCAAGGGAATTTGTAAATCAGTCAGTCTCGACTCGCATTTAAAGTCGGCTGCAATGTCGAGCGTGTCCAATATTATGACTAAACCCCGCATACAATTTATCTTATCAAAATCTGATTTTAAACCTAACCTTAACCACACTGCAAAACTTATGCCTAACCTTAAATTAATACCAAAATGTAGAATTAAAAAAAAAAATCATGTTTGACTTTGTGGCTGTGGTAACTAGTGACACCCCGGAAGGTACACTGCGTAAACACACATGCGCAAAAGTATCCTGATTGGTTCAGGCTGTCACATGATTGTAAAAATAGGAAGTTAATTTTGCAACGAAAACAGAACAGAATATCGATGAAAACTCAGTCGTGCAAGTTTAAAATGAGGCAAAATGTTATGTCCCCCTTTGTTGGACTACTTTAAGATTTCCCTTATAGATCTATCCCAGAAGAAACGTGGTTATCATATGTATGCATAGCCTGTCAATCACAGGCATTTTGTTCTGGACAAAATGAGTGTGAGGGCATTGTGGATTATATCTTACGAGAGGGGAGAGTCTGTAGCAGTGCGCTTTTCCAGGTTTGTAATGTTTTTCCTTCCATTGTTTGTGTAAAATGTAATGTCATCGTGTGTGTGTGTATATCTGTCTGTCTGTGTGTGTGTGTGTGTGTGTGTGTGTGTGTGTGTGTGTGTGTGTGCGTGTGTTTTAATTCACACCTGTCCCGTATTGCTGTTTTGGCTATGTGCATAGTTGGTAAAAGTGTTGGCTTCTCACACAGGCGATACCCAACTGTGGAGCAGCGTGCTAAGTGTATGGCCGGCTCATTGTATGTGTCTGTCCCAGAGGATGGCACTGTGCTCCAGCTCCTACTCACTGAGCTGGGCCTCTCTGACTCTGACAAACCCTACATGGCTCTACGAGATGACTGTCTCCACCAGCAGCGCTCACCAGCCTTGGAGCTCCATGTAGAAGGCCCCAGTGGAGGGGTACTTTGGCCAATGTTGGTCATCTCCCAGGGGCCTCTGATCCTGGCCTGTCTGGCCGTGGTGGATGCCCCCGCTGATCCCCGGCCTCCTCTGGCAAGCTTGTTCTCTGTCTCCCAGGGCCTCACACTGTTGGCGGGCCTGCAGGCTTTCCTCTGTGGGTCTGGGAGTAAGCCTGACAGAGAGGGGCTGACATCTCGCCTGGCCATGATGCCCTCTATCCTCCTGCAGATCTGCCCCCTCGGGACCCCACTGGACATCCCTCAGCCAGGGGCCTCATCGGCATCAGCAATGCCCACTCCTGCAGGGACCCAGAAACAGCCAGCCTGGAAAACAGGGGTGCACCGTGGTCGGGCTGTGGTGAATGTAGCTCTAACGGAGATGGTGCGCTCCATGCAGTATGGAAACCGAAACAGGCAGGACCTCTGGGATGTCTATGGCACAGTGACTTGCAAGGTGAGCACAGTGATGCTGTCTATGTCTATGGTAATGTAATACTGAAGTTTCTTGTTACCTTCTGCTGTCTACTCATTCTCTCTAACCCATTTGTGCTTTTTCCCTTTGTGTCATCAGTGTGAAGTGGAAGGGGTCCTTCCCAATGTGACGGTCACTCTCACACTGCCACCCAATGGCTCACCACTGATGGATGTCCTGGTCCACCCTTGTGTGTCTTCACTGGATGCCAGTGTTCTGACTGCCATGAGTGTTGAGGACTGTGACAGCTCTTCCTTCTCTGGCCCCTACAAGTTCCCCTTCTCCCCTCCTCTTGAGCCTTTCAGGCTCTGCAGCTACACATCTCAGGTACACAAGTCCAGAGCTTGTAAAAATAGCTAAAAACATGCATTCACTCCTTCATACATTGCTGTCTTCATCTCGTCAGATTGAATGATGTATTTTCTCAGGTTCCCGTGCCTCCTATCCTAGGCACCTATCAGCTGAAGGATGATGACAACCAGTTGCGTATTACTGTGAGTCTCAAACTTCACGAGAGTGTGAGGAACAGCTTTGAGTACTGTGAGGCACATCTGCCGTTCTTTAACAGGTAACCTATGCACATATAAACAATGCATAACATCTCACATTGGTGATGCACTTCCTGATGTCAATATAGTAGCTTATTACACATAATCATCCCTTCTAGTGTTGCTTGAAATGCAGTGTTTCTGGAATCTTGTAAAGAAACACATCTCGACTTGAGGTTACGTTTAACCTCTGAACCTCTGTGTTGTTGCAGGGACCAGATGGGTAGTGTGGATGTGAAAGTGAGCTCAGGACAGCTGGAAGTGTCCAAGGAGAAGAACCTGCTGGTCTGGGTCCTCGGTACGTCTCATTGGTCTGGGGACAACATTTACACTGTGCAATGACCCAGTTTACCACATATTTAAGTTTCAAATACCCTTTGTTTATGGAAAAATAACGTGTATATTCTGCCTTATCACTCTTTAGGCCAGAAGTTCCCCAAGTCCCGCGAGGTGTCACTAGAGGGCAGTGTGAGTTTTTCAGGGGAGCTCCCAGGACCTACAGATCCTCTCTGCACAGATCTTACAGCCTACATCAAAGTAAGTCAGATTCTTTCTAGACATTGGAGATGCATCTAAAACTAAACATACCAGAAAAACCATTCCTTCATGTTTTTCAGTTGTACTTCCGAGTGCCAGACTTGACTCTGTCTGGATGCTGTGTGGACCAGCATTCAGTGCAGGTCTATTCCTCTGCAAAACCTCGTATAGTCACATGTGAGTGAGAGATTTGGGTTCTAATGCTGGTTTAATTATTTTCTATGAAAATATATTTATGAAAAATATGTATTTGTGAAGCCTGAATGTGCGCTCTCTCTTCTCTCTGCAGCCCGGGAGTTGTTATCCTCAGAATACTTTATCTGGAACTCAACTGGAACTGCACCAGTGTCCTCCGGACACATGATGCTGTAGGATGGAACTGTACAGTATAGACGAGCATCGAGGAAATGACTACTTCGTCCATATCTGGGATGGGCCAAACACATGATGGATCTCCAGAGCATAAGCGCATTGCTGGACAACAGACACTGCTTTCGATTCTGGTGACAAGGTTTGAATCTGTGTAACAAACAGCATCCAACATTATGAACGCAATGGTCAAAGTGCTGTAACTGAATGGCTTGTATCTGCTGTTCTTCTGACAGCCTTGGTCTCATCTAAGACGCAAAATGCAATTTCTCATCCGTACTGAACAGACCAATCAATTTTCAGTGAAATAATATGCCTTAAAGCTAGAATCCTTAATTGAAACAACAACAAAGTGTCCACCCCACCTCTGTTTTGGTATAAAGCTGAGGGATGGGTCTTTAGAAATGTCACCACTCCCAAAATCATAGACATAGCTATGGTTGCAAGGACTGCCTATCCATGATATCAAAATTATAGTTTTAACTATGTTCTGAGGCTATACAGTGCTTTTTGTTTTACATTGTTCACAAACATTGGAGTAAAACAATCTTATATTTTTGGTTCTAATGGGGTATGACTGTTGAATTAAGCTCATGAGTCATTTATAAGTTATATTCTTCAATAATCAATGGGTATAAATGTATATATCCTTAATGTATGTCCAAAAATGGATGTAGCTACTAAGGATTCTAGCTTTAAATACAGATAATGGTTATTCAACTGAATCTTACTAAAGAGTATTAGTACTGGAAAGAGAAAATATTGAATTATTGCAATTAAATATTGACGTTAATACAATAATGTCTGCATTTGTGTACATTTTTATTTATTGATGCTGCCAGTTCCTATATTTTGGAAATGTTTGGACATCCCACTCCACTGGCCACATCTCTTTAGAGAGAGGGGCCACCCCTAGCTCTGACAGTCCCACTTCAGTGCCTCTCCATCAGCCAGATAATTAGCAGCTGGGGCCTTGTCGTCGGCTGGAGCTGAGGTCCTGTGGGAGACGGGGCTTGGGATGTGAAAGGGTAGGCTGATCCGGGCAGCGTCTGTGCCACAAAGAGCCTCTCAGGAGAACTGGCAGGTCTCCCTGGTCCCCCCCATCTCTGACTCCACTGCCTGTCAGCCAGTGGCCTCTTCAAATACCTAGCCTCTCCAGCCTGAGATGGAGCACTGAACAACCCTCTAAAAAGTTGAGGCCTCCACCACCCCCAGCTGGCCAGATGACTGGCTAAGTGGAGAAAAACTTGTAAAGAGAAACAGGGTGTGGTGGCCACCTTAAATATTGCATGACAAAAATTGGTTCAGCATAAGGGTCAGATTCAAATAATTGCAATTTGGTTAGAGTACAGCTCATCCACACATGACCATGATAAAGTCCTGTCAATTAAAATAAAATGTATAGGTATACATGTGTCTACAAAACACATTTTAAGAGCCCTAGCCTAGACTATTTCCCTGCACAGACATCTGGATGATATTTCTAAGTGTCCTTACGTTAACCAAGCTGTGTTTCCCAAGACATACAACAGCCTGTCTTTAGTTAGAAAGGAATACAGTATATTGGTCATATATACACGGTTAAGTATGTGAACATCTGGTAGTTGAAGTGTTAAAGCAGGTAGAGATTGTGATCCACTTTGAGTGTGTTCCACTGCAGCCAGATTCTTCTGAGTGTTCTATTGTCCAGTACTGGCCTCTCTTGCCCTCCTTGCTGGTGCAATCGTTCTCATGTGGATTTCCACCCAGAAGACTGACCATGACCAATCCTCTGTCAATTGGAACCAATTCCTCACACGGCATCCTTCACCTTTTTATGTAGCAGTATGCTGTGGCAGACACCCACCCTCCACATTGATTTGGTTTTAAGACCCAGTGTGTGTGTACTGAACTGGAAGGGGCAGACTGCTCCAAAGCTCTTGAGCATCCCGGCCTGTTGTCAGCCTGGCTCCTGGAGTCAGTGCAGTCACTGGGTTTGTACTGGCAGACGTGGCATTGTTGGTTAAATAAGGCTTGCTAAATGAATGGGCACGTTTAACGAGCCTCTGCTAGAATGCCTTGAACCCACATATCATACAACTAAATTGAGATGCTGAATTTCGGGAGATGTTTTGAAGCAATTGATTTGATACATTGACTTGTTTATCAAATAGTAAGCCTACTAGGTTTATGAACACCCATGGTTTTTGTCTTTTGATCATCTTTGTGCTCACCTGTGGAACCCACATAATACTAAACAGAACACAAGTAAAGGAGCCCCACATTGATTTGCTCACAAAAAAATCTATTTGTGATCAATGACCAATATATAATGGTATAATATATACATATTACATATCATGTATACATGAATAATCATTGGCCCAGGGACCAAGACTGATCGACATATGTCCTTTCCCTCACACTGTCAAGCATACTACGACATCCAGTGGTAGGGCTAGAGAACATGTTATTGAGTTCTGTCGCACTATAAAAACAACTTAAATTTGATTTATAGATGTCATATTCTTCATTAAATTATTTCATAGATTTTTTTGACTTGTTGTTCTTGACATTACAACAACACTGTTCCTAAGATTTTAATCGACTGAGTGTCGTAAAGTTGTTTTTCGCACAGTAAATGCTTTACGGTAGCAATAATTTTGACAGGCAGAAGCTAGCCTAGCAACAAACTTTAGAAGTTATTAGCTAGCTACAGTACATTAGTTGGGTTAGCTACAGAAAATACATTATATGATTTAAAAACAGATTCGCAACTGGTGGCAACTTTAACCGTGCAAGCGACTTTTTTTTCTTCGTTTTAGCTAACGTTAGCTGGCTAAACGCACTGTCTGTATGCGAACAATAACGAAATCAACAACAACATGCCAACCATGGGAATGGCTGAAATAGATTCCAGCAGTGTCGACGGGGTGCTAACATGCAGCAAAGAAGTGGTGGTGATGGAGGGAGACAGGGAAGACCTCGGGACGCTGTGCGCTGAAGAAGATTTGGTGGCATCCGCGCTTGCTGCCACTATCACCTCTCAAGTTATTGTGGAAGAACTGAGAAGGCTTGGGTTATGTTCAAACATAGAGGGAGACGTGGAATACGTACCATACGAATCTGAACTGCAAATGTCAGACATCAAAAGGCTTATTACCAAAGACTTGTCAGAGCCTTATTCGATTTATACATATAGGTATTTCATTCATAACTGGCCTCAACTCTGCTTCTTGGTACGTATAAAGTTGTTAGCTAGCTGACTAAACTCAACGATTTATGGTGGAGTTGCGTGTGGGCGGACTGGAGCTCCAACATCACATAAAATAACAGTGTCGTGTGTAATTCTCGGCAATTATTTACTTTGGGTGCTGAAATCGAGAGTAAAAAACCCAAAAAATGACGTTTATATGTGGCATCGGATCTCCAGTACGCCCACAGTAGTCGCAAACTCAACTCCATCGTAAATCGTGGAGTTGCGTTTAATCGGATATAAAGTTGTATGCATTTTAGGAACTGATCATGTTTTGTAGTTTGCCACTACCAGCCTATGCTCAGGGCTGAATATGGTGCGTTCGGGCTGGAGAAAAAGCCTACACACCTGCCAGCCAGTAGATAATCAAATGTTTTACCTCTGTGCCACAGGCGATGGTGGACAAGGATTGTGTTGGTGCCATTGTGTGCAAACTGGATATGCACAAGAAGATTCACCGTGGCTACATTGCCATGTTGGCTGTGGACTCCAGATACAGGAGGAAAGGAATTGGTAAGTGGGCATTAGGAGGTTCTCCATGATGGGTGGGTAAAATTAGTGGAACATTCCAAAAGGTATCTGTTCCAAAAACTTTGTAAATAACAAGGTTGCCATCAAACAACGCATACATACAAAGTTGTAAAGCGGCAGAACAAGGTACCAGGTAGGGAGTAGGCTATTTAATTATGTTTTCACTCACTATGTTTATTCCGAAAAATGTCTGTCCTCACTCTGGTAGCCCATCGACAAACATTAAGAATAAGCTACATGGTGAGTTGATGCCTATTCGGCAGCTAGTTAGCTAGGTGTATTGATCATGTTACTTTGTATGCGATGTTTGTTGGCAACCTTGTACTTTACGAAGATTTTGGAACAGAGTCCTGTTGGAACATTCCACAAATTATACCCACCCCTGCAAGACTGTGTTATAATGTTTCATGTTTACTTCTAACATGTCATCACTCCTGTTATTTCAGGTACATATCTAGTCAAAAAGGCTATCTATGCTATGATGGATGAGGACTGTGATGAGGTATGTTTATTTTACATAATCATATCTACCCTGGAAGACATTAGGCAAGAGTGGCCAGATGTCCCCAATTTCCAGGAACAGTCCCCGATTTTGGTGGCCTGTCCCGAAAATGTCCCTGATTAGCCATTAGAAAGAAATAAGTAATATTGAAGTTAAATTGGGGCTGATCGTTAAATAATCAAATGCTGTCCAATCAGATTTGCATATATCAATCCCTTTGCCAAACTCGTTTTCTTCCGAGGCTTTGCCATGGACCTTTTATGAGAACGTTTGACCAGTGATACAGAGACAGGACTCTGTTTATCATGCATCCTTGCACTTTATTACAAATGCCAAGTCACTAACCCACCATTGCACCTTATACCAAATGGTGGGTTGGACCTCACTTTATATGTGCAGGAAGCTACGTACATGTGTATGTGTTCATCTGCAAGGCCCTTTTGGGTAAACTCCCTCTTTACCTCTGTAGTCTGGTCTCCTTCACCACCAGCAGTTACCATACCCGGTCTGCTCGGTGGTTGCTACTTAAAGTCCCCAGGACATTTACATTATTAGGCAAGACTGCCTTTCTCGTCTTGTACACCAGAGGCATGGCATAGTTTACAATCCACGCTTTTATCTAGATATGTTAGTGCCACTGAATTCATTTAAAATGTTGGTGGGAGACTGTTACGGAGGAGTGTAAATGCTTTTTTTAGGCTGGATCATGTTGTTGAAATGTATGTTTTAATTCTGTAATATATTGAATGTTGCTGTCTTCTTGGCCAGGTTTCCCTTGAAAAAGAGACTGGGTTTCAATGGGCTGGTTAAATAATAAAAAAAACATGAACACACCATGGCCAGAAAGTACATGCAACAGCATAGGCTACCAAACCTGGGTAATTAAAAAATGACTAGCTAGGCTTTTAAGAACTGTGGAGGGTTATTCCATTTCTGTGTTTGAAGTATTTTTAAAGGACAATAACGAAAATTGATAGTTAAATATAGTTCCATGGCATTTTTATTTTCAAACAGTACCCCTCCCCCACCCTCCCCACGCAAAAACAAAATCATTTCTGGTCACCTTACATTAGGCCACATTTTAGCTAGAAGATAACAGGCCACACTCTTTACCATAAATAGTGACAAGTTTAAGCTTGATTCTAATCTCATTACACCAATGCACATTTGAAACTGAAAATGCCATTGAATACCATTTTGTATAGTATTCAGTATGGAGATAAAGGTAACAATCTCTTACAAATTACTTGGTTTTGTTAACTTTAAACAGGTGGTGCTGGAGACTGAGATCACCAACCAATCAGCCCAGAAACTGTATGAGAACCTGGGCTTTGTAAGGGACAAGAGGCTCTTCCAATACTATTTAAATGGAGTGGATGCTCTACGGCTCAAACTGTGGCTTCGGTAGCAATACAGTCAGTGTCTCTGGCTCTGAGACCTCTTTCTCCCAGTCTCAGGAACAAACGTCCTCCCTACGAGGGAAACATCAAAGCCACATAAAATCCAGAAAGATCAGGAAGGAAAATTGGAGACCAGTACCACAGTTTTCTTTGTTGAATTGGGAGTACTTGTGGCATTTTAGTGGCCAGAGGAAATGAACTGAAAATAACCACACCCTAGCCCTTGACCTCGACCAAACTAAATCAATTACAAACAAAACAACAGCTTGCCTCTGTCCTTTAATTTTTTTAATTAGAGGACTAAAAACATGGCGAAAACACAAGTTGGGAAGAAGAGTAAGACTATGCAAACTGAATGTTTTCATAAAGCCATTTATAAGGGCTATACAGCCTAAATGCTTCAGACGTCATAAGAAAAGAGGATACCTCTCACTTGATTCAAGAACTAAATGTAGCTGTCCCTTGTCTTGTTGTGTGTTCACTGTAGTCCCAGGTGTGTGGTAGCTGGCCAGTTCTACTCTCTCTCTAATCCCGCTAAGAGCTTCCATCAGGATTTTCATAAAGGTGGAGAGGATTGCTGCAATAAGCAATTTCCTGTTAGGGTAAAAGGAGCCCTGAAGTGCAATATATATTTTCAATGTTGAAGGGAATTGGGGAGCACAAGAGGTCTTCAGTGTGCTTCTCATTAAACAAAAACTCAGCCCCAAAGATAATTTAGAAAATACATTATCTTTGAAGCTAAATTAAACGGTCATTGAGGGAAATTATTTAGTACCATTTGTATGTACCCATTTTTGTCTCTGTACCATTGTGTCTAGAGGTCTTGAAGACGTGAAACAAAATATGGTCAGAAATCTTTTATGGGTCTTCTTTCAAAAGTGTATCGCAAGACACCTTTCAATTTAAGCTGGACAAAGTAATGTATTTGGTAATTCATTGTCTGTCCATTTTCCATTTGTTTTAGAGATTAAGATTGAGTAACAAAATTAAAGTAACTTTTGGTCCTTGAAAGCGCTATATAAGTACCATGTATTGTTAATCATGATGGAAATAAGATCAAAAAGCCAAATGTATTATTTTTTTAATGTGCTTTCTCACCTTCTGAACATTAAGCTGGTGTTACATCAAGCTAATTTTAGACCTTTCCACACCTGTAGTAAGTATCACTATCATCTCTAGAGGGCGCCACACACTGCCTTCAAACAGGCTGGAATAAAAACACACTGATTCACTTTCATAAACACATTTATTTGTTATGGAAAACAGATTTGTTCCCATAATGAGACTTACTTTATTTAACCACATCTGCTATTCTAATGAAGCAATCCTAGACTTTAACCACAGCTGCTATTTTAATAAAGCAATCCTATGAATACATTCAGGTGATAGTTTAACACTGGTGGTGGACACATTCTCTGAAATACTTTGGTTATGACAAACCAATATTTAGTTTGCCATGTGATCATACAGTAAAAATGCTAACAGTTTAAAAGATAAATGAGCTACAATTTCTGCTTTTCAAAATGAAGTGATCACCTATACACCATTAGCATTTCGCAAACTGAGATTGAAGATCCGATCTAATCCAGATTAGTAAACCTCTCAAACAGCTCCTACTCCAGGTCAGGTTCCCAAATCCCTCTCTCCCCATGACATAGACCTCTAATGCCCTCTCTCTGCCAGCCTCTCAGAGGCCTCCTACTAGCCCTCTCACTATCCCTGAAAGAGCTCAAGTGTTTGGGAATTGTATCTCTTTGTTTCTCTGTCTTCCAGTCCAGCATCGAAGGTAAGGTTTTCCTCATGGTCAGTCCACCATCTGTCTCCCCTTCCACTCTGTCTGTGAGAGAATTGGTTTTCCGGTGAGGACTCCTGAGGCCTCCCCATGCCAAGTCTCTGTTGATCAGCTCTTCATCCCTACACAGGCACTGTGGTGGTCCAGGCTGGGACTGCTGTCTCTCTCCCTGCTCCAGGGGAAGGGGGCTTGGTTGGAGGATCTCCTTGAGGTCGAGACTCTCTCCTGTCATCTCATCCCAAAATATGTCCCTTTGGGTTGGCCTGTTTAGCAGATGCAGTCTCTGTATCCCTTTGCTGCTTGGTGCTTCAACTACAGAGGCCAAGGGAGCAAGACAAAGTACACAATCTATTTAAGTACTGCAGCCCTATGGATTGTACGCATCACTTAGAACATGTTCAAGTTGGTGGTACATTTTTTTAGCCTGGCTGATGCGACCCATGTAGTACACAGCGAGGGAGAGCTGTGACACTGCAGTCAGGAAGACTTTGAGTTTGGTGTCAGCCAGATTAACAAAATGTCTCCAGTCTCACCATTATCTATGTAGATTGTCCTCTCGTGGACCCGCTGCTCTCGGACTCGTCTCTGGTGGGCTCTCCTTCTTCGCTGGGCCTGTTGACTGAGGACCATCTGTGCCTCCAGGAGTCCTCCCTATACAACCCAACCCACACAGCCAGAGAGACCATGCATGAGTCACCACCAAATGGTACGGTAGTTTAAAATATAATATAGTCACACGTCATGGAATACACAACGCATCAATGATATGCTACAGATAAAATGTTGATCCCTAGATCCTGCCCTATGCAATGAAACATGAAAATGTACAAATTGTTATATACAGTATGTCGGTTTGTGAGGGAGTGTGTGCGCGCACGTGTGTTTGCCTGGTAGTGGGGTTTTTCCTGTTCCCTGTACCCTGAAAGCGCATCCCATTGAGGGCCAGTCAGAGCTGTAGACCACCCCACTTTCCACTCCACCAGCGCTTTAATCAGGCCCACTGGGACAGAAGGGGCCCAGGCTCGCAGCTCACCAGCTGCTCTCGCTCTCTCTGGTAAATTACCTCTCATAACAACATTCCTGACTAAATCAAATCCCATGTAATTGTTTTGGAGACTGAGGAACATAAGCATGTATAGTGCATTCAAAAAAGTATTCATACCCCTTGACATTTTCCACATTTTGTTGAATTACAGCCTGAATTTAAAATTGATCATTTCGATTTTGTGTTTTTTTAATTTCACCTTTATTTAACTAGGCAAGTCAGTTAAGAACAAATTCTTAATTTTACAATGATGGCCTACCCCGGCCAAACCCTCCCCTAACCTGGGCAACGCTGGGCCAATTGTGCTCCGACTTATGTGTCTCTTATTTACATACAATACCCCATAATGTCAAAGTGGAATTATGTAAATACAAATAAATGAAAAGCTGAAATGTCTTGAGTCAGTAAGTTTTCAATCCCTTTGTTATGGCAAGCCTAAATAACTTCAGGAGTAAAAATATGCTTAACAAGTCACATAAGTTGCATGGACTGTGTGCAATAATAGGGTAGTTATTCACAAATCATGTTCAACACTATCTCTGTAGCTCACAAATACAATTATCTGTAATGTCCCTCAGTCCAGCAGTGAATTTCAAGCACAGATTTAAAGACAAAGACCAGGGAGGTTTTCCAATGCCTCGCAAAGAAGGGCACATACTGGTAGATGGGTTTAAACATTTTAAATAAAAAAGCAGACATTGAATATCCCTTTGAGCATGGTGAAGTTATTAATTACACTTTGGATGGTGTATCAATACACCCAGTCACTACAGAGACCCCTCTTCATATTTTCAAGCATGGTGGTGGCTGCATTATGTTATGGGTATGCTGGTCATCGGCAAAGACTAGGGAGACTTTATGGATAGCAAGAAAATCAATAGAGCTAAGCACAGGCAGAATCCTAGAGGAAAACGTTATGTTTGGCGTAAAAGCAACACAGCTGAACAGCTGAACACACCATCCCCACTGTCAAACATAGTGGTGGCAGCATCATGGTTTGGGCCTGCTTTTCTTCAGCAGGGACAGGGAAGATGGTTAAAATTGATGGGAAGATGGATGGAGCCAAATACAGGACCATTCTGGAAGAAAACCTGATGGAGTCTGCAAAAGACCTGAGACTGGGATGGAGATTTGTCTTCCAACAAGACAATGATCCAAAACATAAAGCAAAATCTACAATGGAATGGTTCAAAAATAAACATATCCCGGTGTTAGAATGGCCAAGTCAAAGTCCAGACCTGAATCCAATCGAGAATCTGTGGAAAGAACTGAACTGCTGTTCACAAATGCTCTCCATCCAACCTCACTGAGCTCGAGCTGTTTTGCAAGGAGGAATGGGAAAAAATGTCAGTCTCTCGATGTGCAAAACTGATAGACATACCCCAAGCGACTTACAGCTGTAATCGCAGCAAAAGGTGGCGCTACAAAGTATTAACTTAAGGGGGCTGAATAATTTTGCACGCCCAATGTTTCAGTTTTTGATTTGTTAAAAAAGTTTGAAATATCCAATAAATGTCGTTCCACTTCATGATTGTGTCCCACTTGTTGTTGATTCTTCACAAAAAAATACAGTTTTATATCTTTATGTTTGAAGCCTGAAATGTGGCAAAAGGTCGCAAAGTTCAAGGGGGCCGAATACTTTCGCAAGGCACTGTATCTAATCAAGATATATTCATGTTTTATTTTCCATTTAGTATATTTTTTGTTGTTGAATTTTTCTTCCACTTTGACATTGCAGAGTATTTTGTGTAGATTGTGGACAATGAATTACAATTAAATCCATTATAATCCCACTTTGTAACACAACAAAATGTGGAAAAGGTAGAGGCGTGTGAATACTTTCTGAAGGCACTGTAAGTCCATTACATTCTCTATCTGCACCTGCGGATGGCGGCCGGTGCCATCGTGTGCACCCTGGCTGGGGGTAGAAAAGTGGAGGACACCCCCATCTCTCCAGTCTATGCCCTGTGACAAGAGAAAAAAAACAAACCAAACACAAGCATAAGGTCATAAAAACAGCTTCAACATTGACAAAGGCTTTGTATACATGTCAACACAGCACAAACAGAGACAAAATGGCACTGATGTTTTTGTCTGTTTGTTTTTTTTACCATGGCCATGTGATTGGCAGTAACCTTGAGACCTGCACTAAGAGGGGCCAGCGGTTGCAATGCCTGAGGAGAGAGAATGATGGGAGGTCTGCATGGGTACACAGTACAGTACACCACAACAACAGTCAATGCAATAACACAGCCACTCTTCCCCCAATGTGAAGTCCGAGACACTAAATTGAAATACAATTTATTTCACAGAGATAGGAAAATAAAGTAGGAATTTTAAGGAACACTTGAACAAGAATGTTTGTGACAGTTTGTAGTAAAATGGTAGCGAAAGCTATACTGTTCTGACCTGTAGTCTTCGTGGTGGATGAGAATGAATGATGCTTGGTCCCCAAATGTTGCTTTGACTCTGTGGGAGGCTGCTTGCTACATATGATGATTCTTACACACATGCATATACACACAAGTCAGTTAAGCCTTCATGATGATGACAACCACATTTGGAGACAAAATAATCTGTCTACTGACCTGTAGATAGTGGGGGGAAGCTTGCAGAGTTTTCCAGCTTCAGTGGGGGCAGCTGGATAGTCCTACTATGTCCTAGGGGCCCATGTTGTGGCCCCAGTGGGGTTGGCACAGCAGAGATGGTCCATTGTGAGGTGGGATGACTGGCCTGCTGGTCCAGGTCTCCCTCTGGCTGACTGTGACATGGGGCCACCTGACTCAGCCTGGACCTGGATCCTGTAGAGCCCATAGTCCACTACTAGCCCTCTGGAATGGCTGTTAGACTGCTATGCTATGCTATGCTTTTAGTGAAAGTCTGTTGATGAGCCAAGCAATCACACTCTAATTTGGGTTTGTTAATATTATGAAATCCGGACGGTCTAAGTTACTTTCAGTGTTGAAATCAGAAGAACTTGTCTCACCTCACTTGTTTTGAGTCCTCCGCTCATGTTCTCTCATTCGTTTGGCTGTGTGTGGTGTTTAGTGCTCCGCTACCAGCTGCTACGGTTCTTGATGTACTGTTTCTTTCTTGATAAATTAGCATAGCCCTTTGGTATGACACCCTTAGTGACATAATAACTCCCCTAGTTAGTTGTGGCGGCATACATCTCAGGTATCCATTCTGTATGTTGCAACTGTACAAGTGAGGTAACAGTTTTAGTTGTGGTTAAAATGGAAGGTCTGTGCCCCCATCCCTGTCTTTATACTTTTCATTTTTCATTATAATGAGCTGTTTCTATGACAACTCTCCCTACAGGTTACTTTGTAACTCCAAGTTAATGCTTGAAAGTCCCTGCTTTTTTCTAGCCACATACCTCTTCCCCTCCACGCTCCAAACTGTTCAGGCATAATAATAGATCATTTACAGAATCTGCCTCGACAACATACACTATACTTTCAGTTTCCAACAAGGAAGTAATTCACAGCAGGACATAGAAATAAAGGTAAAAGTTTAGAGAATTACTTTTCAAATGATGAAGAGAGTTCAGACTACCTGCATAACATGGAGATGCTGTACTTTGTTCTGTCTCAGTGTGTGGATGTGAAAATCATCAGTAATGAGGATTTAAACCCCTCCCTACATTCGTTCACCTCCTCTTTTCTCGATCATTTGGTTTAATGAGGCAGCATCCACAACAGAGTGTCTGAATCTGTCAGTTCAGCAAACGCTTCATTAGAGGTCATGTCTCACTGACAGCACACCAGTCATCACAGCACTGACTGGGGACTGAGCTCTGTCTCACAGCCTCAGAGGAGAACAGATTACTTCCAACAAACACACTCCACTTCGTCTCCAGGAATAAAGTCATTCAAGTGCCCTGAAATGAATTTAGTTATTCCATCTTTCATTTTGGTTTCATTCTATTTCTATCCCACTGAAAGGCTGTTTTGCCTGGTAGCTGTCACAGACTGGCTGAGGAGGAGCTGTGTGCTACCTGCAGCTGAATCAGTGCTAGGCTACTGCTGGGCCATAAAAGCCTTCATCACCTAATTACCAGAGATCTCTGTGTAAGTGAGCAGGGGGAGTAGAGAGAGGAATGGATGACAGAGGAGAGTCTGTCATCCCTGCAGAATTACTTAAATACATTATTACTAAGACTGGATGAATCACACTCCATGCTGCTGGATATGTTTGGGACTAAGATGAATCAGGTCCGAAGACATGGTAGTGACATATGTGAGCAGATCTACTGAGCAGTTAGTTATACATATAAACATGAACCTGCTGTCTGTGTGCCACGTACGTGGCCTATGCAGAGGTGATGTAATAGGATGATATGAAGGCCCTGGCTTTATGGAGAGAGACCTCAGAAGCTCTGCTTTGTCGAATGTGGACCTGATCCACTTCAGTGGCTATTGATAACTGAAATATCCATTTACAGCCATTTCAATCATTTTCCTGTCTTGAACATAGCATGTTTTTAAAGGTTGTGTTTATGAGACGATCTGATCAAGAAGCTATTGGTCTTTATTTTACTTTTATTAAAAAAGAAAAAGAGCCTGTATGTTCAGCATATGTTTCCCAACCCATTCCTGTATATAATACTATATAAGAAGTCAAATGTAAATACTCTATTGATACACCTCTGAGTAAATTCAATAAATGCACATAAGATTGAGCCAAACTGGCCCTGTCAATATTTATATTCACAGAATACAGTCCGTGGAGCAGGTTAAAAGTTGGGCTTATGTGGTCTAGGGGCAAGACTGGGTGTGGCAAAGAGTTCAAGACTTTCCAACTTTACGCTCAGCAAAATCAGCAGTAAGGTTCTCTTTTTAACTCCCCATTAGTTCCTGGGGAAAGTGACAGAGGAGATTCAACTCCACAACAGTTTATCTCAGCCATAGAAACACTTCCTGTTCTCCTGATTTTGGACTTCCTGGTCTGTAGTCAGCACAGGAGTCATCCCGCCATGCTTCCAGGATGGGACATGTAGAACCGTGCGAGGATAGGGGTTGATGATGGGATGGGCCTTTGGAGGATCATGGGAGCTGACAGGGTCGGGGGTCATGCCATAGGGATTGAGACGGCGCCATTGGCTTGGCTGCGGCTGCGTGTGTGGATGCTGGAATCAGTCAGCTCCTCTCCATGCTCCTCAGACTTCTTGAATGCAGCGAGGAAGCGCAGCGTGACGGAGTCCCACTCCTCAGGAAGCAGCAGCAGCAGGAAGCCAAGGCAGATGATGCAGGTGGCAGCCAGACGCACCACACTGAAGATCACCTCATGTTTCAACACATCTACCACTATGGATGGGAGAGAGGGACGGAGAGAGGGAGGGAGGTACGGAGGGAGGGAGAGATGGAGAGAGGGAGGGACGGAGAGAGGGAGGGAGGTACGGCGCGAGAGAGATGTTTTGATTAATTAAGCAGAAGTAAGGTAATAGAAGAGAGAGGGAGAAAGACAGAGAGATGTTCTGAATGATTACGTAAAGTAACAGAAACCGCAGGACAAAGGTGGGGGGGTGAACTGAACTGCATGGGGGGATATACAGTATGTAGCTTAACAATGCAGCTTACAATCAGCACAAGTGGGCCACTATGTCCTCTCTGCTCTAAAGATCTACACCCCTGCACCACGCCAAGCTGTAGTAACCCACTGACCTTCATACAGGCCACTGTGGTTAAGGAAAATAACTGTGGGAATTTACTGTCGCCTTAGCAACCTGATCCTCCCTTTGTGACGGATAGTTGCTGCGTCTGAAGGCACAATGATGATTGGGTTTCCGAGGTGAGAGAGTGAGACCTGCTGTGTAATCTGTTTGTTGCTGGGGTCTCAAGTGCTGACGTCTGAATACAATACCTCTGCATGCATTAGAATAAAGAGGCCTTTACACATTTTTCAGAGATACACACACGCACACACACGCACGCACACACAGACACACACACACACACACACACAGACACTTACCTGCATTGCCGGGCACACTGAGCAATGTCCCTATAGAGATGAGGATGGGGTAGGTAAGCACCACGCCAACATTAACCAGGATATTGAACACTGGAAGAGAAATGACAATGTTAACACAAATATTGTTTCTAGTAAGATCAAATAGTGTGTGTGTGTTTCCACTCACCCAGCCAGAGCCCAGCCAGGCCACACAGGTATCCCCAGGGCAGCGAGGACAGAGAGCCCCAATGCTCCACTTTGGTGAAGTAGAGGATGAGGGGGATGAAGGAGATGAAGATGAGATTGAAGACACCCATGGTAGAGAGGAAGTGAGCCACCTCACCCAGGTTGGCACTGCCCAGGAACATCTTAAACAGTACCTGCAGCAGAGGAAACAATGTCCAGATATGTTATACTGATGGAACTCTATGTAAAACTAATTGAGAATTCTAATTATTTCAGTATAAACAGGCACCTGCTTAGTAAACTAACCTTGTAGAGAGCCGATGTGGACGCGGAGCCTACAGCCAAGGCCACGCCTATGATGGAGTCCCCATGGAAACCATCTGCGTAAGCCATCATGACGATGCCTGTGATGGCCATTATGGCCGCCACAATCTGCAGGTAGGAATGAGGGAAGTAAACCAATCAACATTAATACTTGTGCCTACCTCCCCTCCCCTGTATGATTCATTTGATAGCTGTGTGACCAAGCCCAATGAAGTAATAGTAGTGGTAGAGTACTGACCCGTACACCCATGAAGCGGTCCTTTAGGACGATCCAGGACAGTAGGAAGACGAAGGCCTTGTGGCAGCAGTAGAGGGCTGAGACATCAGTGGCGGTCAGCTTCCTCAGGGCCAGCAGGTACAGGTAGTTAGTCAGGGTCCACAGGATGGAGAAGGGTGCTGTCCTCTTCAGGAACAGCTTGAGGGTCATCCCATCCTCCCCAAAAAGCCTGCTGCACTCTCTGACAAATGTAATTATAGTGGATAGAGAAAAGGAAGAGGTTATTTACTTCTCAAATTTGTTAGTCCCATACCCATGAGGAAATGGGAATTCCAAAACTTTGGATGGAAGTCAAAATCGTTCTTCCGGCTGAGAGTCAATGCTTCATTGAAATTATTATACTGGCCATTTCTCATGGTTGCGGTTAATATCCCTTTCACACGCCTGTGCCCATGGTAATTAGAGGAGGGGTGTGTCATATAAACAACGTCTCACAGCACTGGAGGAGATCAAATACTGAACAGAAAGCATTTTACAAATCTGCTGCAGCTACCACTGAAGCTCCCATAAACACGTCTGGGTGTTACAACTGATTCAATACCCTGGAATTATAGCCTATGGAGTCTATGGTTTCTCAAGGAGCTACAGTACTTAGCCTGTGCAACCTTGTAAAAGCCCTTCCCCACTGTCATGATCAATCACCTGAATTTCTGTATAGGCGTCTGCTTGTCCCTGGTGGTGACCACGTGGCCTCCGTAGTAGAGAGGGAAGAGGAGGATGGTCCAGTTGGTGCTGAACCAGGAGATGAAGAAGGGGCAGGAGAAGGACTTGAAGGTGAGCTGGACCAGCTGAGTGGTGCCCACCCAAGAGGAGGAGACACATAGGACCAATAGGAGGCCCCCCAGCACCTTCAGCACTGTGTTAGCACACGTCTGGTACGATTTCCCCTCTTCACTGGCCTCACTGCCTGGTGTGTCCGCATGAGACTCAGAACCCTCCTCTCCTGTGGGGGTAAACATATCCGTAGTTAAAGTATGGAGGGATATGTACTGTAGGCTTGTTGCATCACCAGAGGCATTGGTGTAGGTGTGGCTGAACAAAAGATGCTTCGGCACCATGGACAGTGGCATTACCTTCAGCACCATGGACAGTGGCACCCCATTCAGCACAGTGGACAGCGACACTCTGGACAAAGAGCCATAAGCATGTGTTTTCAGTATTTGTTTTTCCAGTGTGTGGTTGATAGCAACAGGTCAATTTGAATGTTCCATTTCCACAATAAAACACATAGCACTTGAAAATAAAGCTGATGTGGAACAGCTTTCACAAAGACAATTAAGAGTGGATTGTTCCATAAAGACCAATGGGTTCCAAGCTCCATTCTATGACGCTATCCTGGCTGCCTCACTGAGATATGTAAACAAGTATTGATAATTCGTCCTTAGTGAGTCAGTCCTCCAGTTTGAATGGCCTGCTGTAAAGGCACTAATGCATAGCTTTGATCAAAATATGTGTTCTTAGCATCCTGGATGCTGGTTGCCCATGTCAGGAATAGCACCATTGAGTTATTATACAACGCAGGGGATACGGTCCTAGCATAGACATGTATTCAGACATGCACAGAAACCTGACCCCCAAAAAGGATCCACATTATGTATGTGTCCGCCCAATCCCGTGGCATCCGTCTCTAGAAAGACATGACAACCTTGTCAATTGTGGCAGCCTCCTGTTTCTTACCATTCCTTATATTGTGCTCTAAAGAAACGACAGGACTGATTGTTCAGAGGTCTGGCTATAAGACTTTTCAAAATTCCTTTTAGAGCACTGAGCAAGATGTTCCACTCGGACTCTCTAGTGGACATAACATGGGCCACTATGGTAGACTGCTGACATCTTTACAACCGCAAGAAAACATTGTTGAAAGTTTAGCAGATCTGCCTTTTTTTTGTTGCTTGCGACTGTAAAGAGATTAGATTACCAAAGCTCTGAGTGTGCACATCTGCATTCAGTGGCTTCAGAGCAGACTGGGTGGTTTTTGGACTGGTGCACTGTGCGCAGGGAGACTGGGAGCAAGGAGAACCGTAAAGCTAACTGTGAGCACATCAAACCCACTACTACAGAGAAACAGGAATCGAGAACAGAAATGTAAGGACTTATATTGAATGTTATTCCTTGCAGCAGTCATTTTGCAGTCAAAGCAGAATAATGTTGGTTGGTGCATTGCCTTAATGGACTGTGGGTGTGAATGGTGTGTGCACGCGTGTGTGTTTTATGTGTGTGTCACAGAGGATGTGAGTCCATTTCCGGAGATCCAGGATCCGTTATCTAGGCCTCCACAGCGTGATCAACCTACACCAGGGCAGGAATAAAATAGACATGTGCTGGGTGTTTGCTGCTCTCTCTCAGACTGCTGGTTCAGCACTATGGGTTCAGCCCAGCCATTTCCACCATGGCTATAGACATTACATTACAGTATAGCAGGAAGCAGCAGGCTCTCTCGCTCCTCTCTACTTGGACCTTTGAGGAGGGCCATTAGCAATGCTCGAAACAAGATGAGTACAATCAGTGCCTCTAAGTAATCCAATAAAACCCCTATGTGCACCACTAGGTATCGACCCTCTGCTCCCAGAGAGAAAACTGTTGGTTCAGAGCAGTCTTCCGTCCCCCCCCCCAAAAAAATCCAATCAAGACTATAAAAGTACCACTACGATTCATACCGTGACTCTTCCCTTTAGGTTCTCTAAAACAGAAAGCAGAGTGTAATGAAATGGAATATGCATGAGATTAAACTCTTTCAAGGGTAACATTAATTGCTGGCTTAACATGTCATAGATGCTTAAGAGTGTGTGTGCTGGTTTCTGTTAGACTATAAGGCCTTAGAAGTAGGAAGAAAGACGTCGGGCAGCACATCCAGAACGATAATGTCCTTGAAACCCAAGACACTTTATGCTGTCTGACCCTAAGTTACAATAATGCTGCTAGTTTCCTACATAAACTTCACGATGACAAAACCAAACAGTAACACCATTATTCAACAGCAATCATACACCTACAGTTGCTACATAATATTAGTTGAGCATTGCATCTATCCTAAGAGTGCCTTTCCAGAGACACGAAAAGACAATGCTGGACAAACAGACAATGCTGATGATGAAGACAGACAGTGCATTAGAATCAGTTCTAGTCAGTGATGTTTGACTTCTTTTTTTAAAAGATCATTTTGATAGGGAAACTGTATATCGGCCCCACTTTGCTCCATGGTTACTGTGGCAACTGAGGTTACTGTGACAATTCAAAATGTCAAATAGGGGGTGCTTATATTTGTCCTGTTTCACACACGTACCAATGTGTAACCTTAACAACCTGTGTGGTGAAATGGAAATGTGTTTTTTGCATATCCCACTCCCACTGAGAGTGGGGTCACGGTATTGGATCAGCCATGATTGACGGCAACCCGGGAGCAATTAGGACTAAGGGCAGATTGACAGATTTTTTACCTAGTCAGCTCGGGATTCAAACTAGAAACCTTTTGATTACTGGCTCAATGCTCTAACTGCTAAATTACCTGCCACCCAATTAGATACAGTAGCTAACTTTCACTGGCAATTGGAACTCTGTCAATTTGGCTTGGGATCTTGGCGTACAGTGCAGAGTTTTACTTTTGGATGAAAATGTCCCCTCCAATATATATCCAGGAAATGTAAGACTTGGCACGTGGACTTACATCTTTTATAGAGTTTTATGCCTTAAAACTAAAGATTGATTACATGTTTTCTCTTAAAGTTTTTATCTCACTTTGTCCCAGATAGGGACAGACAGCCAGACCTTAAGGGGAGTATGGGAGACGATCCAGAACTGCATGATTTAAAACCAGAAGTAACATCATTTCTATGAGCGTGTCTGGATGTAGATTTTGTATGCTGAGCTACATTTCTTTGTCCTCCTCTCTCTGAGGTTCATTAACCACTCAAAGATCTTGCCCATACTGAGAGGACATAATTCACTGTACAGTACTGTAATGGGTGCTAGGTGCAGAGAGCAACACATTGTAGGCTTGCTAGCATCCTGTTTCCCCAGGCAAAAGCACCACACTGTGATCCTTTGCCAGGATGCGGATTTTAAAACAAAACTATAATTCCACATTCCACCTCATTAATGCTGAAGTATTGGCTACATTTGCGATTCTATAACAGACAATATGGTATGGCACAGCAAAGAATAGCTTAGCAAAACCATAAAGGAAACCTACAGTATCTCACAAGCTGTAGTCTGGACACTTGACAGCATCATTTGGCTAAGGTATTGCAAAGGACAGGAATATCTCTAAGCAATGCTGTTTAGTAAGTGTTTACCTAGCTACCTATACATCCTGTATTAAGCCCAAAGCTATGTTTTGAGTTGACTCATAAGCAAAGGTGAGAAATGCAAACACTGATGTTCCTAGATGGCATGCAGTGGTATACAGGAGTCAGGCAGTGCATTTATTCCATCCCAGGAGAGACAAAAATACATGGATTAATTGATTAAATTTATATTTTGTTCATCTCTGCAAAATAGACACCAAGGCAATGGTATGGAACTCACATCCTTAGAAACAGTGTATGGCTGTGGAGAGGCCTGTACATTTAAAGGATGCGGTACCCATGTCCAGATCTAAATAGGTTTAGCCTAAAACTAATCACATACAAGACAGGTAAGCAAGAAGGAAAAGATGTGAGAACAGCCAAGCAGCCAGCCTGTTTGGATTGTCAATATCAATTGTGTGGCACAAATGACAACTAAACACACACTGTGATATCACAGTCCCTGTCGATAAGTTCTGTATCCCCTCCCAAAGAATGGGGAAGAGCAAAGGCATGGAAGTTTCTCATAGTTCTGTAATACATTGTCATTCAAGTGGAAATATTGAAATAATCCTAACAGTTGATTGGTAATATAATCATTAATCTGATTGTGTATGATTTTGAATAATCACAAGATAATAGTCTACTTGATAACTTTACATTGTTTACATAATTTATACTGTTTATATAATGTTCATGCCATTGTGACATTTAATAGACTTAACAAGAAGCCCAGCATGCACTATTCTGTGGAGGGCACATCATGTGCTCTTTACTTAATCAAAGAAAGCCCAGAGCACACAATTATACTAGGACTGGACACATCGTAATTTGTTTTAGCTACCTTAACCCTCCCTCCTTCCCTTCCTCCCTCTCTCTTTCTTTCTCTTTCTCTCTCATACTCTGCCATTTGGGGTTGATTTAATGAGCCATGCAACGACCACTTAACACCAAGCCCTATTACACAAGTATTAATATGTAAAAACAGCAAAACTGCCACTGCAACTGAGTCGTTTAGCTATAGGCATTAATAATGCACAAATATATGGTAATCACCACGCATATCTCTGCTCTTATAGAAGGGTTTGATGAGTTTCCAATGCTGCCCATCGTAGACAGACACGCATATGCAAACACAAATGTACACACACATGTCCGAGACATGGCACCTAGGGTGAGACTCCATCCCTTTTTCCCTGTCCCCTACCCCCAATCAGGAGTTTTTACCTTCGGAGATGGAGCAGGTGAGGACCTGGGAGCTGTAGGAGCTGAGAGGAGCCACTCTGGCTGAATGCTTCTTCATCCTCCACTAGGGGGCAGAGCCAACAGTTCCTCTCTGGGATGTGTGTATGTTGTCTGTCCTCCTGGCTAGGCTGCTGCTGCTACGTTCCTCCTGCAATCCCTCTGCATCCCCGGGCTCCTGGCTCATCCACAGGCAGCTTGCTTTAGCTCTCTATCCGCTTCTTCTTTCTAAATGTCTATTGATGTGCATCTTCTATCTTCTTCTTTAGTTCTGTCTCTCCCTCCTTCACGATCAGTTGAGCTGACTCCCTCACTGTTTCTTACTTAGATGTTGTCTTTCTCTCTGGACAGTGGTGGAGCTCAGTAGAAGTGCTGTGGAGTGGAGACTACTGTTGAGCTGTCATGCCGTGATCCAACGCTACACCGTCTTCAAGGTAGACTCAAGTGTGTGGCACCGTGCAATCACTCCCTTCATCTCTTTCCTTTCATTCCTCCTCCGTTGCTTTCCCCTCCTCTTCGTTTGCTGTGCAAATCAGATGCTTTGTTTGGAAGGTAACCAAGCATCCCCCCCCTCTTTCTCTCCCTCTTTCTCTCTCCCCCTCTCGCTCCTCTGCTGGCACTTCTCTCCTACTTCACTACTCCTTCAGTCTTAGATTATTTATTAAGGTCCTGTCCTGTTGCTTGTGCCACTGTAACACAAATTAATTTAACTGAGAATGGGAAAGGACTTACCTATGCACCCCTAATTCCTCACTCAACCTGGACTCACTCAACCTGGACTCACTCAACCTGGGGTAGACGTAAGATAGTAAAACTCCAATTAGTATGATATGTTATGTATTAATTTGTGGACGCCCATCATCCATTTCATATGATATGTTACGAATAGAGTACCACAGAGGGATTCATAATACCCATAAAACTTAGCAGTTAAACAGGGAAATGGTTCCAATTGTTTTTCCACCATTCATTTTTCCCATAGGATTTTGTTTTAGAAACACTTCAAATAAGGGCTGTGCTCCATGTAGGCTTACACTGGCAGGACATTTTGATAACCTTATTAATCGCTCAAGGCCAAGGTGACTTTTACCAATATATTTGCCTGTATTTACCCCCCCAAAATGAAATGCTAATTGGCTGCTAATGTGTCTATCATAAAGAACTACAAAATGCAAAGATGATCTGGACAAGACTGCCTCGATTTGGCAAAAGTAAGAATCTTTGGATTAACTATCTAATGTTAGCTAAATGTAGCAATGAATAAATTGGTTAGATTGTACAAGTTTTAAATTGACACCATACCTGTTAGCAAAGGTGTCAGCTAGAGAGGACGTGCTGGAAGTTATAGATTTATAGCCTTGGAAGATGTCTACTTTGATGCTAATTAGCATTTTTACATATTTTTCAAAAAATAAAACTGAATATATTGATAAAATTCACTCTGTCTTAGAGAGATTTACATGGTTATCAAAACGTCATGCCAGGGTAAGCCTACACAAAACACAACCCTTATTTTAAGTGTTTCTAAAATCCCCAATGGGAAAAAATGTATGGAGTAAAAACTATTGGAATCATTTCCCTGTTTGACTGCTAGGTTTTATGGGTATGACACCTCCACTATGTAACAAAAATGCTAGTATGAACTCGAACCCAGGCGCAGAGAAACACAGCAAGCAGAGGTAAGGGTCCTGGAACGCCTTCTCAGCAGCAGGGGTCCAGCTTACATGCCGAGCCCTTGGTGAGCGCTGTCAATGGCGCAGCCACCGAACTAAAGTCTCACAAATCTCCAGTAGAAATGAGCAAAACCTCAAAAACGCTGGAATTGCTTGACAGTGCTGGGCCGCGGCCAGTTGACCACCGCTTCTACCTTTTGGGAGTCCATACATACACAGCACTGAGACACGATGTACCCCAGGAACGAGATCTGAGGAATGTGAAACTCACACTTCTCAGCCTTCACAAACAAGTGGTGAGAGAGGAGGCTTTGAATAACCTGGTTAACATGTTGGATGTGTTCAACCATGGACCTGGAGAAGATAAGGATGTCATCCAGGTACACAACCTGAACTGGTGAAGGAAGTCGCGCAGCACATCAATAACCAGGGCCTGGAAAATGGCCGGAACATTTGTAAGTCCAAATGGCATGACACGGTACTGATAATGTCCATTTGGGGTTTTGAACGCTGTCTTCCACTCGTCTCCCTGTCTGATACGCACCAGATTGTACGTGTTCTGTAAATCCAATTTTGAGAACTGTAGCTCCCTGTAGTCTCTCAAAGGCTGACGACAAAAGAGGAAGAGAGAAATGGTTATTGATGGTAATGTTATTTAAACCCTGGTAATCGATACAGGGATCCCCCATCCCTCTTTCAAACAAAGAAAAACCCGCTCCTGCAGGTGAAGTGGATGGCTGAATAAAACCAGCCACCAGCGCCTGGCTGCAGTCTCTAAACCTGAGAGAGAATACACCAAATGCAACTGGATAAACTCCACATGATAATCCAGAACTCGCAGCTGAATAGGCATGGTGAGTTGCGTCACCTTCCCAGACCCTAGGGGTTGACCATCCAGCGCAGTGACCGACAATGGAATGTCCAGCTTAGTGAGAGTCAGTCCCTGTTGGCGAGCTAATGTGCGATCCAAAAAACAGCCGGTAGCCCCAGAGTCATTGAAAGCAGGAATGTCCAATTGCCCATTGTCCCACCGCAGGTTGGCTGGAAGCAAGGTGTGTACCGTGTCGGCAGCTGGAGACTGTATCTGACTCCCCAGTATTCTCCCATCTACTGACGAGTCGTCCCCTTTCCCGTCAGCTCGGGACAGGAGGCACGGAAATGTCCAGATTATCCACAGTAAAGACAACGTTGCCTGTTATTCCTGCACCTACTCTCCAGAGCGGAAATACTGGAAACAGCTCAGAACCACTTCGTCCTTTCACGACAACATTCCCAAAGCTGGTTGTCAATCCAGGTGGCCAAAATGATAAGCTCATCCAGAGTGTCAGGGTTGTCCCAGGAAGCCAGTTTATCCTTGAGAACTTGGCTGAGTCCGTTCAGAAAGGCTGAGTGAAGTGCCTTTGTATTCCAACCACACTCAGCGGCGAGCGTCCGAAAGTCAGTGGTGTAATCAGCTACGCTCCGGCTGCCCTGCCGAAGCACAATGAGTCTTTGAGCAGTGTTCCTGCCACTGATGGGGTGATCAAAAAAAAACGCTCAGTGGGAAACATTGATGCCTGCAGCTCGAAGGCCAGCGAGCATTGGAGCAGGAATCCACAACACCTCCCAGGATGCCCCTCATATCGCTCCGGTGCCGGAAGATGAGGCTTCCTGAAGGGAGGAAGACCCTGAGCTGGTAGGGAGTTGAGTATTAGGAACAGCCACAGGTGCAGCAGCCGTTGCTCCCGTCTGTCCTGTCTGCAGAGCGTACACAAGAGTTCTTAAATCATCCGCTAATGTCTGCTGCCGCGCCTCATGGCGACCAATCACAGTTCCATGGTGGGTGAGAGCCGACCGTAAATGGTGGAGTTCGGAATGTTCCTAGGACGATTGAAAAATCTCTGCTGGGTCCATAGCAGTCTTAGGTCTACCTTAATAATAATGCCAGTACGAACTTGAACCCAGGCACAGAGAAACACAGCAAGGAGAGGTAAGGGTAAATCCAGAACTTTTCCATGGCGTCTTAACAGAATCAAGGCAACCGCACAAGAGCACACTAATAAAACATGAGACCTAAGCAAAGATACAGGCCAACTGAGGAATCTAAATAACAAGGCAACCAGGTGACCAGAGAAGGTAATTAAACACAGGTGAATCCCATAAGTAATAATCAGGGTAACCTGGAAACTAGAAAACAGTGTAAGGGTGCCCTCCAACGGTAAGCTAAGGAAACAACAATCAAATAACACAGAAACTGTGACACACTGTGGGGCTCTATTGTAATTCATACAATATGTTACGGATCTGCAAAACGTATGATATGTCGCAAATTCCTACTTTAGTTTTTTCCTTAAACAACATTCTGTCTTATGTGATAATACCAAGCATAACATCATACTCATTTGAGTGTCCCGGATTTACCTACCATGTTACGTCTAGTCTATGTGACCAGGCTGCCTCAATACACCTCACGACAGGGAGATCTGCTGCAGTACAATCTCCCAGAGTCTAGATGAGGAGAGTCTGGCTGCACATCCTCTCTCCAACACCCCCACATTCAGCCCACTTCATGGTGCTCTGTCATGCCCACAGAAAGGGGGGCTGGAGAGAGCAGGGACCAGATACAAAAACTGTAGCTGCAAAGTATTTTCACAGGGGAAAACAGGGTATCAGAAATTAAATGTTTTACTCCCTGTTCATGCTATTGTTTTTGATTGAGGAGAGTGATTGAGGAGAATGATTGAGGAGAGTGCCCACTGCTTTACTGTTTTATTAAGCTCATCCTTCACAGGAGAGGAGACACACCACCTGTAGGTATCCCAGTATGCCCCAGCAGAGGTGTGAGCACAGGGCATACTCATGGCCCATGTGAGTGTGGTCAGGAGTTTCCATCTAACAGTGCAATCTCTCCCGGTCATCCTGCCTCTCTCAGCAGTTTTCACAATCAAACGTTCTAATGGGCCCCGCTGTCACTTCGGCCTATACATCAATAGCATACTACAGCATTAAGGAGGTGAGTCACAGAGCAGAGGTTCAGCACCCTGTAATATAAATCCTCCACCCTGCATACTCCCAAGCCAGTAAAATCAACGCCAGCTGGGGATGAGAGTTATGTATTGCTCAAGTGAGCAGTATTTCACCAGAGATGTGAACAACAGTGCAGTGAACCAGTGCTGCAGCACCTTCCCATTGATTACAGTTACCAGGAAATGTGTACTCCTGCCTCTCTCTGTCACTATATCAGTGTCACTCTGACCTCCCTTCCCGCTCTCTTGTCTCTCCTCTCCAATTCTTATCAGTCATAATCCTGGCAAGGCTACAGAGAGCATGGCAGATCATAGTGCTTCACTGTTCCTTAAAAGTGGAGTCTGGAGCTGGCTTCCCAGCTAGCACATAACATTCAGAGAACCACATGTTTCTTAGAGTTTGGTGAGAGTGTGGTTGGCCTATGGTTATTTTGCATACAATCTTCCCACAATTTCTGGGAATGGTGCAGGATAGTTGCTAGGCTTTAGAACATTCTCTGCACATTTAAAGCTGCAATATGTAACTTTTTGGGGCGACCTGACCAAATTCACAAAAAATCTTTTGTCACATAAACTGAAATAAGGCAAACTACTCCCCACAAAATTGAAAGGTGCATAGTGCACTTTTAAGGAACTTGACAAAAATAAATTATTTTCTTGGTATTTCATTACTTTAACAGAACGTTTCCTAGAAGTTCAAACATGGTTACGTTTAATTTAAAATTTGGTCATGTTCTATGAATGTTCTCCAACTGGTTTGACATTGGGAATGTTCTCAAATAGTTCAGAGAACGTTAAGAAACAGCGTTCTTCTGTGGGAATTTCAGTACTTCAGCATAATGCTTCCTGCAGGTTTCCTCGTGGTTCTATTTAAAGTCATGTTCTCAAATTTGTCAGAAAACATTAAGAAAACTTTCCATCAAAACCACAAGAAAACTTTAGTAACGTTCAGAGAACGTTTTAAAAATTGTATTTAAAAAACATACATTCCTTTTAGCATCAACAAAACTCTCTCTATCCTCTGTCTTGTTAAGTGTGTTCAGGTGTGTTGCAGCGCCCACTAATTGGCCACACCTGATCTTAATGAGTGTTTGTTTCCTTTGAAATGGGGTCTGTTTGAATAGACTTAAATGAACAGCTTTGAATGAATAAAAAAAAAAACATGGCATGCTAGCTCCATCCTGGTGGCACAGTGGACTAATTCCATAGATAGAGAACAGAAGAGCATAGGTTTAAATCCCACTGATGCTGTGCCACAATAAAAAAAATAATGTTTGCATGATTAATGCCTGAGCAAATGAATTTCCATGGGTCCTATCTGTGTTTAGAGTTCAAAACAGTTAAACTAACTAGCATTGTTATTAAACGTCTTATTGAAACATGTTCATTCATCTGAGGGATGTTTGCTTTCAGCCACATGTTAGGTTGGTAGAGTAGAGCAACAACAGCAGCTGGTGAGATGGAACATCTGGTGTGACTCTCAGTCCTAGTGCTGGGATGGGATGGCCATAAGGACTGGGACAAGCCCTCTCAATGATCCCAATGATACACATCTCCACCTCAGACCTACCAAACACTTCCCCCTCTCATCACAACCCCAGAGACCCCCGACCAGGGTTTATCCGTGGCCAACACAGTGCTGCTGTTGCATCTTGGACCAGGGCACAGGTCCCCCCAAAAAACTCAGCACTCCTCCATAGCAACGGCGTTGTTCTGGTGTGCTCTGGCCCAGTACACTGACGCAGTAGCCCCATTCAGGGCCTTTGTCATTCAGATTAGCCCATGTCCCTCTGCCACCATACAGCCCTTTGTCTTTATGCATCTCTCTGCTAATCAGTACGTCTCAGAGATGAGTAGGAAAAGGACGAGAGGACAGAGAGGAGAGAGAGTTCCTGAAATAACGTATTAGAGTAGGCAGTGGTATTATAGTATTCTGACTACCCATATGATTATAACAAAGCATAGAATGTTCATCTACATTGTTCTTAAACATATTAAATAATTACAGGACTATACAAAATAGTGTGAGGTTGTGAAGCTAAGATTGATGATTAAAACCAATGCCCATCATCTGTTGATGAAGAAATCACAAGTTTTAAGAGGGGGACATCTAGTGGGCATAATGGAGAATAGCAGACTAGGAGCAGTAGTTAGAAGCATTACCCATTCTTTTCTGTATGATGTAACTGTAACTGTGTACCAATAGGACTTTGGTCATCTTAAGTATTTGTTAACTAATGCAAATAAGGAGCACCATATGCCATAGATGTGCCCATGTTATGTGTATTCAGTGGTTCTTCTAGGGAGATAATGGATGTCAGAGTGGGTGTGGTTTAAGGAGCTCTCCATGTTGATTTATACATGCAGGTAGTAATAAGGCTAAGTAGACTTCCAGTCACAGCTCCCCTTTTACTAGCTGTAATTTCATTGGAGGACTGAAGGAGACTTGACGCTGAGGTTTAGATAATAGACCACAAGAGGGCACTATGAGACTGCTGGAGGACTGGATATACTGAAAAGGTACTATGCTGCTGTTTGGCGTAAGCTAAGGAAAATAATGACCAGAGGAGAGAGGGGACAATGCATGGAAACCCCCACCTCTAACAGTCAATCCATTAATGGAGTAGAGATCTGCGTGGTATTGCAGGTATATGCATTTCCTCCACCTGTTTTATACTGTGCTATACTGTTGCTAAAGTCTCACAAACACTGAGAATATGTGGTCAAGCACACTTTTAAGAAGTGTATGCTGAGTTAGCCTTAATCACCTATCCTAAGCAGCTAGATTCTTAATTTGCCTCCCATGTTTGTATGTTTGCTACATTGGCAAACACACAGGATTCCTTATTAAACCATTTTTAAGAAATATTACACCAATTACTTTGTAGGGCTTTTACCAATGATGCATGTACATCCTATTGCTGATGCTATGTATTGGCCAGTGAGAGGCTTTGAAGCCACCGTTCGGTCATATTGGCACTCCTCAATAGGAATGAGTGGAATTCTACAGTATTTCTGATGTATTTGTGTTGATGTAGTGGGGACAGTAACATTAGGACTTTCAACATATGTTACTTTAAGAAGTCATTTTTTATTTTTATGTTTAGCTCACAGGTGAAATGAGGGCAGTGGGAAGGTAGGCCCCTAAATGGTGGGTAATCCAAGAAAGAAGACAAGTAGGCAGCCAGTATGTTGCAATTAACTTTAGAATAATACATATAGAAGCAGTTAGCATAGTACATCAGGATGCACAACTGCAACGTGTTTCGACTAGCAGAGACTTCCTAAGGCAGCGGTAAGTTTAGCTCACATAATATAATTTAAAAGTATGTAATAGAATAAACATTACATTAATAAATGCATAACTTTATTTTACAATGGTGGGGTAGTGCCAAGACGGAGGTGCTCCAAAACAACCCCCCGCGCGCACAAGTACTGTTCATGACACAAACTGTTCACACCTCTTGTGGGGGAGAGAACATTTTGCAAGTTTAAAGTTTATTTCCTACAATTCTACACATGTTGTCATGGGGTGCAGAGAACATTTTGCAGTTATAAAGAAAATGTTATTGCAATTCTATACATTTTGCCATGTCTAATGTGTATCCCTGTGATATTTGAGTGGCTGAAACACTACAACAAAATCAATGGGCCAAGAAACCTAGCTAAAAAACGTTAGCTGACATGGGCTAGTTGATCTGGACATTTCTGACAAGTTCTGCTCTCGAAGAAATGCAATGACTGACATGACAAGAGGAAAACTGATTAATACTGTATATATATACACACTACCGTTCAAAAGTTTGGGGTCACTTAGAAATGTCATTTTTGAAAGAAAAGCACATATTTTGTCCATTAAAATAAAATCCGGTTGATCAGAAATACAGTGTAGACATTGTTAATGATGTCAATGACTATTGTAGCTGGAAATGGCAGATTTTTTTATGGAATATCTACATAGGCGTAAAAATCAAATCAAATTGTATTGGTCACATACACATGGTTAGCAGATGTTCCGACCGTGCAGTAATATCTAACAAGTAAATCTAACAATTGCACAACAATTACCTTATACACACAAGTGTAAAGGAATTAACAAGAATATGTATATATAAATATATGGATGAGCGATGGCCGAACGGCATAGGCAAGATGTAGTAGATGGTATAGAGTACAGTATATACATATGAGATGAGTAATGAAGGGTATGTAAACATTATATAAAGTGCCATTGTTTAAAGTGACTAGTGATATACATTTATTACATCCAATTCTTAATTATTAAAGTGGCTAGAGATTGAGTCAGTATATTGGCAGCAGCCACTCAATGATGGCTGTTTAACAGTCTGATGGCCTTGAGATAGAAGCTGTTTTTCAGTCTCTTGGTCCCAGCTGTGATGCACCTGTACTGACCTCGCCTTCTGGGTGATAGCGGGGTGAACAGGCAGTGGCTCGGGTGGTTGTTGTCCTTGATGATCTTTTTGGCCTTCCTGTGACATCGGGTGGTGTGGGTGTCCTGGAGGGCAGGTAGTTTGCCCCCGGTGATGCGTTGTGCAGACCTCACTACCCTCTGGAGTGCCTCACAGTTGAGGGTGGTGCAGTTGCCGTACTAGGCTGTGATACAGTCCGACAGGATGCTCTCAATTGTGCATCTGTAAAAGTTTGTGAGTGTTTTTGGTGACAAGCCAAATTTCGTCAGCCTCCTGAGGTTGAAGAGGCACTGTTGCGCCTTCTTCATCACGCTGTCTGTGTGGGTGGACCATTTCAGTTTGTCCGTGATGTGTACGCTGAGGAACTTAAAACTTTCCACCTTCTCCACTACTGTCCCGTCGATATGGATAGGGGGGTGGTCCCTCTGCTGTTTCCTGAAGTCCACGATCATCTCCTTTGTTTTGTTTACGTTGAGTGTGAGGTTATTTCCTGAAACCACACTCCGAGGGCCCTCACCTCTTCCCTGTAGGCCGTCTCGTCATTGTTGGTAAGCAAGCCTACCACTGTAGTGTCGTCTGCAAACGTGATGATTGAGTTGGAGGCGTGCATGGCCACACACTCATGGGTGAACAGGGAGTACAGGAGAGGGCTGAGAACGCACCCTTGTGGGGCCCCAGTGTTGAGGATCAGCGGGGTGGAGATGTTGTTTCCTACCCTCACCACCTGGGGGCGGCCCGTCAGAAAGTCCAGGACCCAGTTGCACAGGGTGGGTTCGAGACCCAGTGTCTTGAGCTTAATGGCGAGTTTGGAGGGTACTATGGTGTTTAATGCTGAGCTGTAATCAACACTCCTCTTGTCCAGATGGGTTAGGGCAATATGCAGTGTGATTGTGATTGCGTCGTCTGTGGACCTATTGCAGCGGTAAGCAAATTGGAGTGGGTCTAGGGTGTCAGGTAGGGTGGAGGTGATATGATCCTTGACTTGTCACTCAAAGCACTTTCATGATGATGGAAGTGAGTGCTATGGGGCGATAGTCGTTTAGCTCAGTTACCTTATCTTTCTTGGGAACAGGGACAATGGTGGCCTTCATGAAGCATATGGGAACAGCAGACTAGGATAGGGATTGATTTGAACATGTCCGTAAACACACTAGTCAGCTGGTCTGCGCATGCTCTGAGGACGCGTTTAGGGATGCAGTCTGGGCCGGCAGCCTTGCGAGGGTTAACACGTTTAAATGTTTTACTCACGTTGGCTACGGTGAAGGAGAGCCCGCAGGTTTTGGTAGCGGTCCGTGTCAGTGGCACTGTATTGTCCTCAAAGTTAGCAAAAAAGTTGTTTAGTTTGTCTGGGAGCAAGACATCAGTGTCCGCGACAGGGTTGGTTTCTTTTTGAAATCCGTGATTGACTGCCACATATGTCTCGTGTCTGAGCTGTTGAATTGCGACACTACTTTGTCTCTATACTGACGCTTAGCTTGTTTGAATGCCTTGCGGAGGGAATAGCTACACTGTTTGTATTCGTTCATGTTTCCGGTCACCTTTCCATGATTAAAAGCAGTGGTTCGCACTTTCAGTTTTGCGAGAATGCTGCCATCAAGGTTTTTTACTAGTCACCGTGGGTACAACATCACCGATGCACTTGCTAATAAACTCGCTCACCGAATCAGCGTATACATCAATGTTGTTGTCTGAGGTTATCCGGAACATATCCCAGTCCACGTGATCGAAGCTATCTTGAAGCATAGAATCAGGTTGGTCGGACCAGTGTTGAACAGACCTGAGCATGGGTGTCTCCAGTTTTAGTTTCTGTCTATAGGCTGAGAGCAACAAAATGGAGTCGTGGTCAGATTTGCCGAAAGGAGGGCGAGGGAGGGCTTTGTATGCGTCACGGAATTTAGAGTAGCAATGATCCAGAATTTTGCCAGCCCGGGTCGCGCATTCGATATGCTGATAAAATTTAGGGTGCCTTGTTTTCAGATTAGCCTTGTTAAAATGCCATGCTACAATAAATGCGGCCTCAGGATATGAGGTTTCCAGTTTACATAGTCCAATGAAGTTCTTTCAGGGCCATCAAGGTGTCTGCTTGGGGGGAGGGAGGGCGGGGGGGGGGGGATATACAGTGCCTTGCGAAAGTATTCGGCCCCCTTGAACTTTGCGACCTTTTGCCACATTTCAGGCTTCAAACATAAAGATATAAAACTGTATTTTTTTGTGAAGAATCAACAACAAGTGGGACACAATCATGAAGTGGAACGACATTTATTGGATATTTCAAACTTTTTTAACAAATCAAAAACTTAAAAATTGGGCGTGCAAAATTATTCAGCCCCCTTAAGTTAATACTTTGTAGCGCCACCTTTTGCTGCGATTACAGCTGTAAGTCGCTTGGGGTATGTCTCTATCAGTTTTATATCTTTATGTTTGAAGCCTGAAATGTGGCAAAAGGTCGCAAAGTTCAAGGGGGCCGAATACTTTCGCAAGGCACTGTACACGGCTGTGATTATAATCGAAGAGAATTCTCTTGGTAGATGCGAGATGCGGGTGGCTGTACCGACTCTGATAACGTGTCCCGAGTGAGCCATGTTTCTGTGAAACAGAGAATGTTACAATCTCTGATGTCTCTCTGGAAGACAACACTTGCTCGAATTTCGTCTACCTTGTTGTCAAGAGACTGGACATTGGCGAGTGATATACTCGGGAGCGGTGGGCGAGCCTGACCAGAAGACCGCTCCGTCTGACCCTTCTGCGGTGCCATTGTTTTGGGTTGCCTACTGGGATCCGATCCATTGTCCTGGGTGGTGGTCCAAACAGAGGATCCGCTTCGAGAAAGTCGTATTCCTGGTCATAATGTTGGTAAGTTCACGTTGCTCTTATATCCAATAGTTCTTCCTGGCTGTATGTAATAAGACTTAAGATTTCCTGGGGTAACAATGTAAGAAATAGTACATAAAAAACAAAATACTGCATAGTTTCCAGCCTATAGGGACGAGGTCGGAGACCTGGAAGTGTGGTGCCAGGACAGCAACCTCTCCCTCAACGTGATCAAGACAAAGGAGATCATTGTGGACTACAGGAAAATGAGGGTTGAGCATGCCCTCATTCTCATCAACGGGGCTGTAGTGGAGCAGGTTGAGAGCTTCAAGTTCCTAGTGGGGCAGGTTCAGAGCTTCAAGTTCCTTGGTGTCCACATCACCAACAAACTATCATGGTCCAAACATACCAAGACAATTATGAAGAGGGCACGACAACGCCTATACCCCCTCAGGAGACTGAAAAGATTTGGTATTGGTCCTCAGATCCTCAAAAGGTTCTACAGTGTCACCATTGAGAGCATCCTGACTAGTTGCAACATCGCCTGATATGGCAACTGCCTGGCCTCCGATTGCAAGGCGCTACAGAGGGTAGTGATTTGTTTAAAACTTTATTTTGATTTGTTTAAAACTTTTTTTTGTTTTATTTCATAGTTTTGATGTCTTCACTATTATTCTACAATGTAGAACATAAAGAAAAACCCTTGAATGAGTAGGTGTGTCAAACCTTTGACTGGTACTGTATAAATCATTGTTTTTTTATCCATTCTCAAGAGAGCTGAGGGCTAGTGGTTCAAGAGAAAGCTCACACCCCATTAGACACTAGTTAAAAATAGCAGGCTGAGAGAGGGACAAGGGGAAAGTGAGTGCAGACATCGGCCTACATGAAGAATGTCTGAGTGAAAATGTAATTCAATTCACCTGCTGCTTGTAGGTTGACTACCAGCCAATACAAATATGTTCAACATAGCAGGTTGTTCTATCATACATTTGACGTCGGAAGTTTACATACACCTTAGCCAAATACATTTAAACTCAGTTTTTCACAATTCCTGACATTTACTCTTAGTAAAAATTCACTGTCTTAGGTCAGTTCGGATCACCACTTTATTTTAAGAATGTGAAATGTCCGAATAATAGTAGAGAGAATGATTCATTTCAGCTTCTGTTTCTTTCATTACATTCCCAGTGGGTCAGAAGTTTACATACACTCAATTAGTATTTGTTATCGTTGCCTTAATTTTTTTTTACTTGGGTCAAATGTTTCGGGTAGCCTTCCACAAGCTTCCCACAATATGTTGGGTGAATTTTGGCCCATCCCCCCTGACAGAGCTGGTGTAACTGAGTCAGGTTTGTAGGCCTCCTTGCTCGCACACGCTTTTTCAGTTCTGCCCACAAAATGTCTATGTGATTGAGGTCAGGGCTTTGTGATGGCCACTCCAACACATTGACTTTGTTGTCCTTAAGCCATTTTGCCACAACTTTGGAAGTATGTTTGGGTCAATGTCCATTTGGAAGACCCATTTGCGACCAAGCTTTAACTTCCTGACTAATGTCTTGAAATGTTGCTTCAATATATCCACATAATTTTTAATTCCTCATGATGATCTATTTTGTGAAGTGCACCAGTCCCTCCTGCAGCAAAGCACTCCCACAACATGATGCTGCCTCCCCTGTGCTTCACAGTTGGGATGGTGTTCTTCGGCTTGCAAGCCTCCTCATTTTTACTCCAAACATAACGATGGTCATTATGGCCAAACAGTTCTAATTTTGTTTCATCAGACCAGAGGACATTTCTCCAAAAAGTACGATCTTTGTCCCCATGTGCAGTTGCAAACCGTAGTCTGGCTTTTTTATGGTGGTTTTGGAGCAGTGGCTTCTTCCTTGCTGAAAGTGGCCTTTCAGGTAATGTCGAGATATGACTCGTTTTTATGGTGGTTACAAATACTTTTGTACCTGTTTCCTCCAGCATCTTCACAACGTCCTTTGCTGTTGTTCTGGGATTGATTTTCATTTCTCGCACCAAAGTATGTTCATCTCTACGAGACAGAACACATCTTCTTCCTGAGCAGAATGACGGCTGCGTGGTCCCATGGTGTTTATACTTGCGTACTATTGTTTGTACAGATGAACGTGGTACCTTCAGGCGTTTGGAAATTGCTCCCAAAGGTGTACCAGACTTGTGGAGGTCTACAATTTTTTCTGAGGTCTTGGCTGATTTATTTTGATTTTCCCATTATGTCAAGCAAAGAGGCACTGAGTTTGAAGGTAGGCCTTGAAATACATCCACAGGTACATCTCCAATAGACTCAAATGATTTCAATTAGCCTATCAGAAGCTTCTAAAGCCATGACATCATTTTCTGGAATTTTCCAAGCTGTTTAAAGGCACAGTCAACTTAGTGTATGTAAACTTCTGACCCACTGGAATTGTGATACAGTGAATTATAAGTGAAATAATCTGTCTTGTTTGGAAAATTACTTGTGTCATGCACAAAGTAGATGTCCTAACCGACTTGCCAAAACTATAGTTAGCTAACAAGAAATTTGTGGAGTGGTTGAAAAATGAATTTTAATGACGCCAACCTATGTGTGTGTAAACTTCCGACTTCAACTGTATTTTGATGTCAACAAGCACTGATATGGAGCATTGTTTAGGGATGGGAACATCTTAAATGATTCACTAGAAATGTGAATGTGTTGTCTGTGTGTCTGGGGAGACTTTTAGTGCTATAAGTATCATAGTGTACCTTGTCATATTTGTTCTGAGAACACTCCAGTCTCTGGAGTTTCCAAACAGAGTTCTTATTCCAATGTCAATGTTAATGTGAGCTGCCAGCCTAGCCCGGTGCTGAGAGACGTTGCCAAGGCCTTTCATTTCACTTCCTCTCTCCTCTGCCAGTCTGCCCAGTGGGATGCCAGTGCCAGCCAGACAGCTCCTCTGGATCACTGAACAAGCCATCTCAGCACTTCACAGGCATGATACTATACACCACGAATTATTAAAAATTATTAAAAAAACGCTTGTTCAAGGGACACTGATGGGCAATTGGCTGAGCAGGGCCAATGAGGCGTCCCCAGAATCGATCTGAGAACTGGTGCTGGGTTAAGAGCAAGCTATATCATTTTTACCATTTCAAAGCAACACTCCAACTTCAGTCAGTTATCTTATCACTTAATGTCAGCAAAACAGTTACATTTTTGGTCATTTCACTGTCATCACAGCCACCATGTGAACTTTAGCCAACAACCTTCCTGAAAATGTAGTCCATGATCCTCCTTGGAGGCATAATATTAATTCACTGCCGATGGCAACAAAAGCAAAATGTCAACAGAAAAAGGCCAAAAATATAATTACCCAATGGCGTTGGCAAGATTAAATGAATGTTCTATATCTGCTATTTTTGCTTCATCCCAACAGCAACCTCTTTGTAAATGATATGCAACATTTCAAGAGACATCTAATTCTGAATTCAAAATTGAAACAAATACTTACGAACAAGTGGTAGGCAGCCCTCAGACATCAACATCATAGAGACTAGATGTCAAATAAAGCTTCTCTGTGAGACCCACATCTGGTTTGTCATAAGAAGTGTAATAAGAACGTGACTGCGGGTGCTATTCCCCTCCACACTGAAAACACCTGCTCCTTACACCTGTAATTTCATCACAGATGGTATCCTATCCATTCATTATCCTTGGCTATATTACCAAAGAGTTCGTTATGCCACTGTTGGTTTAGAGAAGGCTCTTTTTCATCTTATTAGATGAGACAGGTGGGAATGTCCATTTAAACATGGTTTATTACTTTCCTAGTTAGACTATCGTAAGTGATGCCAAGAAGCAAAGATAATAAAGCCATGTAATAAGAGAGAGATATACATGTTCCTCCCCAGATGCAGCTATTGCTACAGCAGAGGAATCCAGAGAGTCAGTGAGGCATAACAATAGGTTATGGTGCACTCATGGAATGTCATTCCTTGAGCAGATATACCACAGAAATCATGGTATGCTCATCTTCCAGAGTGGCTTTAACAGTGTGAAAGAAAATATCTTATCAATTCAGACATTCCCTAGCTATGCTGAAAGTTATTTCCCTGTCTACCTGGAAAGCTGATGACCTCGTATAACTGAATAAGATCTCAAATCCTCTTGTATGATGCACTAAAGCCTGGTAAAGACTTGTTATCCACCCTGAGTGATACTGTGTGTCACTGACTTATACTGCTCTTTAGGTCTGAGTAACTTCACAACTAATTCATGTAGATTAACTTTAATATAACGTCTAGGAAATGCAAAGGAGCTTGTGTGACACGTCAAATTAAACTCAGTAGGGTATTTTTCAGAGTTTGAAACGCAACAGGCTCAGGGACACTGAATCATTGAGTACTCAACAAGAGTATCAGATCTTCCTTACATTTACACCCACATATACCACAATGAATGGACCAATTACAGTATATAGGATTTCTGACCACTGTAGCATTTTACGTGAAGAATACGGGCCTTAATCTCATATAGATTCTCTATATGCTATACGTAATATATATTGCTGGCAGTAATTGCATTGTGGAGTGCCAAAGGGTTTTCTTTCTTCCTGCTGTCATTGGTAAAGGGGATGTATATGGTGATTTTGCCACTTTACAGAGCTCCTAGACAGAGATCCCATGAACAACCCATATAATTAAATCTAGGTTCATCTCAAACCATGGGTTCACCACAGCAAATGTAGATTTATAGCAAATCAAGATCAATCCAATTAAGGGTGGCCCAGGCATACTGCTTGCAGCTTCTTCTAGTACTCTGAGGTGGCAAAAAAACAAAGTACATTATATCCAATGTATCCTGCAATGCATGCACAATGGTGGGGGTTTACGTGAAAAAGATGTACTATTTTAATAGAGTGCCAACTATTAACATGACCAGCAACAAACAATTCAATAGGCACCCAACATCTAATACACTCCTCAACATCTTTTGACTCCTCGTCATCTAGATTGTAAAATGATTAAGTAAACACTACAGTCATGGTAACAGGCACAATGGTTTGCATAGACATCAAGTCACTATACAATGTGTAATAAATATGTCTGAGGCTATGCATCACATTATGATATTGCATTGCGGCTGACTGTCTGTCTGTCTGCTGTTGATTGTTTGTGTCTCAGACCAAAAGTCAATAGGGATGTGAGGAGAAACATTACTTCCTCTTAGTCGACATAGCTAACGCTGTCAGCTACTGTCAGCTTAGAATGAAAAACAAATGCCCACTTCTGACATTAAACACAACTCAGTGATTGACAGAACAGTAGAAACCAGTATAATTAACATCAATCACTATTTCATTTTGTGAGTGAAGATAATGTTTTGGCCTATTCCTGCAACCCCCCATAAATGGTTAACATGAATGTAATATGGGGAAGCGAAGCTCTTTTTTCCCTCTATAATATGCGGGTCATACATAGTCTACTACGATCTGTGCCATTGTCTGAAAAAAGCCCTTTAGTTTTACGTGTTCGTTTAGTTGACTTTTAGGCTGGCTACTGTAGGCTACTTTCTTTTCCGACTGTTTAAAAAAAGATGTATAAATGTCGTTTTCATGACTTACTTCTGTGACTGGAGTAGCCCGGGTAATAGCCGTAATAACCAGTGATCCGCAGAATTCTATCCTCAATGTCTTGCACACCGTTGGCCGTCACTTTCGAGGGGGCGTCCATGTCCCCGAAGGGAAGGTGGCTGTCACCCGCTTTGCTGGGTAGGTGCGTGTTCAACGGTTCCAGCCGAAAGCAGGGCTGGTCCCCTCCACTTTCAGCACCTTCGGTACTGATCATCGTAAGTCAAAACGGGCAGTCAGAAGGAAAGAATTCGGGTGTTCCGCGCTCACCATGTGAACGATAGTATCAATGGCATCAATCAACAGCTATGAAAGGACATTCACATTTCACATTCCACCACACTGTGCGCAAGGTTATTGGAACTTAGTGAGCATGACATACATCGTACACCAGGGGGCGTGTCACTATCGCTTCTAAATTCATGTGTAGTATGCTCGTCTCTGGCCCGATCCCAAATGGACCCAAAACCCTTTTGGAAATCTGAGAGTGTTTGACAGGTGCAATCAATATGGTAATAGCGCCATGCTGTGCCCTTTAATAGCCTACATGGTAGTTTAGCCATATTTCTTATAGCCTACAAATTAAATCAGTTCAGATCTCCACAAGTGCATAGCTATAGACCTAAAAGGGTCGATGTGGGTTTGGATCTCGATAACTCTCTCTTTTACAAGATTTCCATTAGATAGCACAGCCACAGTTTAAATTAACGCGGGCTATATCGTAAATATTAATGAAAACAAAAATTATGTTTTCGTTTGTAATTAAGGTTAGGTTTAGGTATAAGGTTGACGTTATGGTTAGGGTATAAATGGTCAAGTGGTTTGGGGGGCTGAAAAGTAATTATAATAATTTGTACACTGCAAATTGTCCGCATTTAGCCTCAGCCCAAAAAGAGATTGTATTTGAAAATAACAATTTCATACCTTGATTACATTGAGACACGATCTCTTCTTTTTTTTGTGAACAGACTTCCTAAATTGAAGTCATTTTTAGCCGAATTCCTGGTATTTTTCTCATATTTTCTTTAACTATCCCTGGCTTATGTTCATGTAAAATACCTTCTCATAATGTAGGCCTAATACCCTCAACTACCTCTGATTCTGAAAATACAGTTTATTGAAGGGAAAGGGGGTATCTTGTTGTTGATTTGTGGCAGGACAAAGGTAGTTGTCAGGGTATTAGGCCTACATCAGGAGAAGGTATTTTACATAAACATAGGTCAGGGATAGTTAAAGCATGCACTTTACAATAGAGTAGCTTACAGAGTTAGTAGTCATACTCTCTAGTATAACTATAAGCAACCAAAACGTTTTTAATTAAAATATGAGGACATAACTTTAAATGTGAGGTAAAGCCCCTAACAATGTATTTTCTCCTGCTGGCTGAGGGGGTGCCAGAGGTTCCAGGGCTGACGTTGGAAAGAAGGAGAGCTCATCTTGACAGGATCCCCTAGTTTGTAGATGCTGCCCAAAAAGTGATTACTATTCGGCTCCAAATTCAAGGACACAAGCTGCAGTATTTCAATGTCTTTCTGATTCGCCTTTGTCCAAGTCCTCGGCACTTTGTGTGTAATTGATTTCGAGAGTGTGGAGAATTTGCACCCCTGTTGGCATTGTTGTGCAGACACTCGCTGAGTTGTGGTGATGCCCCTGGGTGCCAGCAGTGTTTCATCTCCCTCTCTTACTTACTAAACCAATCTCCACCTCATGTTCCATTGTCTCTGGTTGTTTTTCTCCAGAACAGTTATCTCTCCACTACCTGGCAGGGACATGAAAGCTTAATGGCTGCAACGACGTAGAGATGCCAGTGCCCAGAAGTATTTTCCCTCAAAGGCTTTATGAGCTTTGTTTCCGTGATTCTTTTATTGGCCACCGGAGTCCAGTCTTCACAAGGTTGGATGGGGACTGGTTTATTCATAATATTATTTATTCATAATAAATACATTTCCGAATCTGTTATGTGACATACCCTGAGTAATAAGGAGAACATGAGGATGTAGGGATGAAGATGCATTCTGACACTTCTACATCCTCCTGCTCAGTATTCTTAGCATTCTCAATTCTGAAGATGACGGTGGTTAATGTTTCTCAGGCACGGCTAACCCATGTGGGTCTGGTCTTACTAGTCTTGTCAATGAAGCTGAACTCTGTGTCATAGGGCCTACTCTTCTAGCCTTACGATCAATTGAATCTATTAGCATTCTGACCCTGTGTCCCCCACCCTATTCTAATGAGGTGTCACGTAACCCCCACTGATGATGACATGACAGCAGTGTTAGTTGATGCTTATTATCAGTAACATGTTTTTCAGGCAGTTGGACAGCTAATGCCTATATATAGACCAATTACACTGTTAAGCTTCTATTTATAGCTTCTGGTTTTAGATGTGGAATTAAAAGAGAGGCTGGATTTGATAGGGCAGTCAGACCGGCTGTTTAATCAAAGTTTAGATTGACATAGCCTGAGTGTACAAAGCATTAGGAACATCTTCCTATTATTGAGTTGCACCCCCTTTTGCCCTCGTCGGGGCATGGACTCTACAAGATGTCGAAAGCGTTCCACAGGGATGCTGGCCCATGTTGACGCCAATGCTTCCCACAGTTGTGTCAAGTTAGCTGGATGTCCTTTGGTGGTGGACCATTCTTGATACACATGGGAAACTGTTGAGCATAAAAAACCAAGCGGCCTTTTGGATGTTGACATACTCAAACCGGTGCGCCTGGCACATACTACCATACTCTGTTCAAAGGCACTTAAATATTGTGTCTTGCCCATTCACCCTCTGAATGGCACACATACACAATCCATGTCTCAATTGTCTCAACACTTAAAAATCATTCTTAAACCTGTCTCCTCCCCTTCAGCTACACTGATTGAAGTGGATTTAACAAGTGACATCAATAAGGGATCATAGCTTTTACCTGGGTTCACCTGATCAGTCTAGGTCATGGAAAGAGCAGTGCTGTGATGGAATACTCACACTAACATACTGTGTACTACATACTTAATGTGTATATACTACATAATATATACCATTAGTTCATTTTAGTATACTGTAAACTAATGGTATCGTTTCAGTTGAGCATACTAGACTTTCGCTTGTCTACCGGAAGTTGATGCTGTTGCTATGCCACCTCTTGCTAGCTTGCTAGCTTGTTAGCATAACAAATGACTTGTTAAACATTTGACGATTTCGGGTGTGTTCGTGAATTGAATCTGGATTGCCAGAGTGCGCTCTGGGTGTTCGTAAATCCTAAACATTGTCAGATTGTCCGTTCGTAAATTCAGAGTACATAGCTAGAATGAACAAAAGCACAGCGACTATACCACTTAGCTAGGAATGATGTGAATAATCAAGTCAATAAACGTTGGGTAGTTAGTTAGATAGCAGATAGTTAATAATACTGCCTGCCTAGTTCGATGTATTAGTAGCCAACTAACGTTAGGTAACTAGCTAACATACCCGTACATACTGCTGTAATCTATGCGGTTCGTAAGAATAGCGTAGCTAACAAATTGTTAGCCAACAGAACATGTAACGTAACTTCTTTGAAAAGTCATTACTTTATTACATTGTTCAACATTTTCTTAACATTTGTCATAAAATTAAAGCAATGAAATAGTATCCTCTCTCGTCGGACTTCGGCTGCATATTTTCTTCCATTTTCTTCAAATCTGAAAACGTTGTGAAGCCACGTCCATTTTCGGGAAGAATTGCGTTATGGTCCCTAAAAGCTCGGAAGTAGTGTCCACTGCATGTATACTTCATATTTTGGCGAATTTAGTACTACATCCGGGAATTTTTGGCATACTAACTATATCCATACTATGACCAAAAAGCGTACTATATAATCAATTCTCGTCACAAATAGTAGGGTTAGTGTGGTTAGAATGAGTATTCGAACACAGCTCAGGTGTTCCTAATGTTTTGTGCACTCAGTGTATACAGTTTAGACAGAAATACCATATATCTCACTCTCTCAATATATGTGTAGGGTATATTTAATTTAACAAATCACATTTATTTTCAATCCCCCAATAAGTACATGAAAATACATCCAGTGCAATTCCCTCCCAAATGTATCAAGGTACAGGAGAGATAACGTCACTCCACCTGTAGACAGACACACTATCACAGCTAACATGTTCTGTAGCCCACAGCATGATTGCTTTCCTAATGCTGGGTCTAGATGACAGAGTGTGAGTCACTGTGTGACGGGGCCTACCACTCTGCCTCACATCACCGAAGCTAGATATAACATTGGTGATGAAGATGGCTGAACTCAGCTTACCACCGGCAGCATAATTCCTCGCTGTGCCTGGCGAACCTCCAGTCCCGTGGAGGTTAACTGTCTTGAAAGTTTTAACACTTATCTCAAAGCTACGGATTTTCTTCAATCTCCAACAAGCCAAGGACAGCACTGCTCCATCACTGCCTCGGTACAGAAGATTTTCAGAGCGCTTGGATCTGCTCCTACATTCACCGCTGCAGTCAGCCTCCTACAGAACCACTTCGCCGGGAAAGAGCTAGTGCTCCTCCGACACTACCAGTTATGCCCGGGTGAGTCCATTCAAAGCTATGTGGCTAATCTGAGGAATTTGGCTAGCTCTTGTAACTACGGGACACTTCAGGACTAGATCATCAGGGATCAGCTGATAGAGGGGACGTAATGTGAAAAGACAAGGGAGAAACTGATTTTGGAACTGGATAATTTACAACTTGATGGAGCTATTAAAATAGCACTCCAGGTTGAAGCGGTTTCGGAATGCTCTACTGTGCTAACAGACAGCTCTGCAGCATACACTTGGCCCCCAGCCATTCTCACACAGCAGCTTCAGCCCGAGCAGGCGCACTACAACGATCACGCGCAGCACACGCCGTCCCACCTCGATTGCTGCATGGACACAGACATGCCTGTGCAGCAGGCACACAGATAAACAAACAGAATAAGCTGTGGCAACTGTGGGGCTAGCTCTCACAATTCAAGGGCTTCAAACTGCCCAGCCCGTGGGAAAATATGCAAGAACGGTTCAAAATACAATCACTTTGCTAAAGTGTGTCATTCTGCCCCAGCCACTAGCTCCACCCAGAACAGACCCTTATTTTCATCTCACTCTCAACATGAACACACTGAAATCTGAATCATCTCCACTAACAATGTGTCATTCATGACATGCACCGTGCAACTGGGCGAGGTGGGTTTGCTTTTGCTACTGGATACTGGCGCTGCGGTCTCATTGCTCAACCTTGAATCTTACTAGTCACCTAACACTCCAACAGCCCTCCACTGCCCTGTGTGGGTATGGGAGATCCAAGACAGACATTGCAGGCACCCTCCAGGTCCCAGTGCACTACGGCGCCAAGCACCTGCCATCATTCACATTTCACATTGCAAAGGGGGGTGCCAACCTTCTGGGCCTCAACCTCTTCACAGGCTTGGGGTTCACACTGGTCAGCTATCCACCAAGTTACTGGCACATGGCAACAGAACTGGCCAACTCTGTATGATGGACTGGGCTGCCTCACAGCTTTTACTCACAGGCCCCTAGTGAACCCGGACGTGACCGCAGTCATGCAGCCCCTGCGGCACATTCCCTTTGCACTGTGTGATGATGTCACAAAAGATCTCCAGTCACAGTTCAGGTGCCCCTCCACCCAGCCAGTAGAGACCTCACAGCCTTTGTCACACATGCTGGCGTGTTCAGATATACATGCATGCCTTCTGCCCCCAGCTGCTTCCAGAAGGTGATGAGCACCTTCCTCGCCGGAATACCTGGGGTGGCAGTCTTTCTGGATGACATCATGGTCCACGTCCCTGATCTCCACATCCATGACCATCGACTCCACAGAGTATTCAGTGCTCTAATGTGGAACAACCTGACCCTGAACGGTGGAAAGTGCACCTTTGCAGCTTCAGCCGTTGAGTTTGTGGGTTTCCGCCTATCGGCCAAAGGCGTTGCCCCACTCATGTCGAACATTGAAGCCGTCCTCCGCATCCCGGAACCAATCTCAGCCTCTCAAGTGGCCTAGTACCTGGGTATGACATCCTACCACCTCCAGTTTCTGCCCCACTCCTCTCAGATCGCAGCGACCCTGCGCCAGCTCCTCAAGAAGGATGAGCCATGGGCCTGGACGGCAGCCTGCTCAGACACGGTCCGCTCACTGAAGAGCCAGCTCACCACAGCCCCAAATTCTGGCTCACTTTGACCCTGTCTGCCCCACCATTGTCACCTGTGACGCCTCAGCTGGAGCAATAGGAGCTGTCCTCTAACAGCATTGAGAGGCCCGTCGCCTTCGCCTCAAGGGCCCTGAGCCCCACTGAACAACGGTACTCTGTGGGTGAACGAGAAGCACGGGCCTGTGTCTGGGCATGTGAAAGGTGGCACCTCTATTTATACGGCCGGCTGTTCACGCTCCGAACTGACCACCAGTCCCTCACAATGCTACTGTCAGCATCAGGAACTGGCCACAAGCCACTTCGGCTGTACTGATGGGGCCGACCGCCTCAGACAGTATGACTATCAGCTGAAGTTCACTCCGGGGAGGGATAACGTGGTGGCAGACTCCCTCTCACGCTCCTTTGATGCTCCTACTCCGACCGTTTTGCCAGATGACAATGAAACAGAGCTCATACAAATACTCTACGCTCTCCATCAGCCAGCCGTCTCACTGGAGGAGCTGAAGCAAGCATCAAAACAGGATCCCACACTGTCTACCCTGCGCATCTACATACGCACTGGATGGCCAGCGCCAGGCCAGTGTCGGAAGAGCTGGTGACTTTCTCCAGGTGAAGCACACACTTTCTTGCTGGGAAGAAGTCTGTGTCTCTCGGGGGTTTTGCACTGTGGTCCCGAGTGGCCTGCGTGCGCACGAGGGTCACTTGGGCACAGTGAAGGTCAAGCAGCGATGTCGAGAACTTGTGTGGTGGCCAAGCATCGACCATGACATTGAAGCCGTGGTCAGGGATTGTGCTGCATGCCTCCTCAGTGGGAAAACAGGAACGTCCACCCCGTCCACCCCACCCCCTCTCACGTGGCCTTCCCGCCCCTGGGAGTACACCCAGCTGGACATCTGTGGCGAGATCCATGGTCACGCAGTCCCTCGTTATCAGAGCTTCCTGGTGGTGGCGTATGACCTCCACTCTAAGTGGCCAGAAGTGTTTCCTGTCGGAACTGTCACAACACAGGCCATCATGGACATCCTAGACAGCCTGTTCACAAGGTGGGGCCTACCCCTCACCCTCACCACAGACAATGGGCCCCAGCTAACCTCTGTCGAGTTCTCCTCCTATCTCAGCAACAATGGAATCAAACCTATCCGCACGGCCTACTACAACCCACAAGCTAACAAAGGGGTGGAACGATTCAACCAAACGCTGAAGAACAGCATCAGAGCGCACCTGGTCCAGCGGTGCACGTTCCAAACTGCTTTGAACCAAACGCTAATGCACTACAGAGCAAGAAAACACACAACAACACACGTCTCCCCGGCATCTCTCATGCTTGGTTGTGAGATGGAACTGCCACTGGACAGACTCAGAACACAGAAAGTAGCAGAACCGGCGACTAGACACACCCAAGAAAAGCAGGCAGTGACCAGGCACCAAAGAGCAATGAAACAGCGTTTTGACAAGGCACACAGGGTGAAGAAGCCAATCATCCAAGTGTCAGACTGGGTCCGAGCCCGACGACCTCAGCGGTGCAACAAAATGGCCTAATTCTGGTCGGACCACTTGCAGGTCAGTCGACAACTGGGGCCCGCCACCTTCATGCTGAGCAATGGATCACGCTAGCACGCCAGCCGCCTCGGAAAAGTCCCTGCCCCTCAAGGAACACAAATGCCCACAAAACTGACTTAGAGACCAGAGACGCCACCTGATGGACCTCCTTCACTTCTACCACCCGAGCCCCAGCCTCTGTGGGCTCCCCAAGGTCCAGAGCCATATGCGGGGATGGCTGAAGAACGGCCTATGAGGGCACGAACTTGCCCTACTCATCTGGGGGACTACTTAACCTCCTTTCATTCTTAGGCGTCTTAGTCAGCCTCCAGGTTAATGGACTGAACTGGCTAGTTCGGAGAGTCGTTATTTACCTCTTCCATTTAAAGGTTGTTTCTTTCTTACAGATATCTTACAGATATTTTGCCCTATGGACATTTTTATACATGGTACAAGTCCCTGGTTTTGAAAAGGGGCGTGAAATGTTATGTATGGTACGACGTGCTGTTCGTCATACTGTACGTTGTTATGGTTTACAACAGTGTGCTGCTTTACGGATTAATGGGTTGTCAGGATGAGTGGCACATGTCATTAAACGAGAGAGTGATGTGCAATGTGACACTGTGCAGATGTTCGTTCTTTGACAGCCAGGCCCCCTCCCCCAGCACTGCCAGCCCCCTCCACCAGCATGGGGTTGCAAAGCTACCGGTAATATACCAATGTTACTGTAATCTTTAGTAATTTTGGGAAATAACAGAAAATCGATGGCAATCTTTCATAACTTTGGTAATTTATACTTTAGTGACTTTTTAAAATATTAATATTTATTCTTAATTAATAAAAAAAAGCATCTTATCAACATTAGCATTACTTTCAATGAACTCTGCAACTCTTCTGACTATTTACTTCAAACTGCCACCAGTTTGAAGCCAAAACATTGACAAAAAAATACATAATTAAATAAAACTGTGAAAAGAGTATTTCATGCTGAAATTTTAGCAGAGGCTCTTATCCAGAGCATTTAGGGTTAAGTGCCTTGCTCAAGGGCACATTAACAGATTGTTTACCTAGTCAGCTCAGGGATTTGAACCAACAACCTTTTGGTTACGGGCCCAACACTCTTAACAGCTAGGCTACCTGCTGTCTTGTATTATTCACCAATGGTATTCATTGGTTTATGGTTACTATTTAGGATAATGTTTTAAAGCTTTCTCATTCTATTTTTTATTTTAAAATCATCTTGTTTAATTATTTCATATATTCTACATGTGATAAGGCCACACAGAGGGCCAGAGATAATTACAGACACACAGATTACAGATAATCTGAAGTATCCAAAAGTACCCAAGTCACCTTAGAGATCAGTGGCGGTGCTCCCAGCCTCTTGCCCATATAATTATTCAATGTGCACTAAAGCTAACCTGCATGGCTCGTGCCATGGTGGTGAAGAAAGAGGTCTGTTGTAGAAAATGTTTTCTCATTAGAATATAGCAAGGCCAGCTGTGGCTGCATGCCGTGTTGACCTGCTTAAAGGTTTAAAAGGCTGCTAAATATTTGATGTCTTTGATCAGTGGGTCGCTGTAATTTTAATCAAAGGGGGTGGAGGTGGGGCAGGACTGAGAACATTGTCGGGAAAGTATAGAGTCAGTACCTACTGGGATGGATGGAAACAAACTATAGCAGCCTCAGCCAAATCAGAGAGGGGATAATATGTGTGATCAAACACCTTTGATGTTGGCCATGCAGTTGCCAGATAGCATTTCAGGAGTTATGTATAATCAAAAGCCAATACAGAACGAACTGTGCATGCAGTCTGAGCCCGATCACTGAATTATTCCCCAATGTACAGAGTATTCTTTGAGGCCCTAATATAATACAACATACAGTAATATAATACTTAGGGCCATTCTTACATGTGTGTCATATGCTGTATGAGCTTTGCTTCATCATTGAAACAAAATGCCTATCTATGGAATAATATTGCCTCTACCTCCATGGACAATGCACTCTAGATGAAATATCAAGATGCCATTTGATGATGACCTTTCTTTGTTGTTTTGATCTGCAGCACACACATACAGTACAGTCAGCTTTTTTTTGTAACTTGGTCTTGCTGTGAATTGGTCGGCCCATGACATTTCTTCTTCCTCTTCCTCTGACATTCAAAGGTTGGTTTTGCCTCTAGAAAATTCAATTGCTGTAAGTAGTCCTAAGCCAGTCTCTATATGAATAAAACATATAGTAAACAGACTGCATTTTTAAAAATAGAAGATGAACAGCGCTGGGCTACTCTAACAAGTTCCACCCTGTTTGGTTTCATACATGTTTGAACACGCTTTTAGCGAGAGACAGTCAGATGTGCCACTACAGAGACAAGTACTCGAGGAAGTCTGTGGTAGTGAAGGTGTTGTCCTCTCTCATTCCATCACGTTGTCACCACACGGAAACCATGTGACATCAACCTTGGTGCCCTCTAGTACCCTCTAAACTGGCTTTCTTCCGTATTCGTTCACTTTTCCATAAAATTCCCGAAGTGGTCAAGGTCTCCAGAGTGGTAACATGAATGCAGCAGAGTAGCCTGACAAGTAACACTGCACAACCATGTCAATAACAGTGGAGAAGAAGGAATTCCTGGAACATTAAATTTGCAGTGTATGATAGGTTGAGTTTAAAAGCGTTGGGCCAGTAAGACAAAGATTGCTGGTTTGAATCCCTGAGCGGACCAGGTGAAAAATATGTCAATTTGCCCTTGAGCAAGGCCCTTAACCCTAATTGCATCTGTAATTCATTTTGGATAAGAGCCTCTGCTAAAATGTGAATATGAGGGTTTCAGCATGAAATATTATTTTTCACACCGTTTTATTTATTTTACAATGTCAGTATGTATTTTTTGTCAATTTTCGCATGAGTTAATCAGGGTGTTGTTTGTGGCCTGTGGAATGTTGTTCCACACCTCTTCAATGGCTGTACAAAGTTGCTGGATATTGGCGGGAACTGGAACACGCTGTCGTACACGTCAATCCAGAGCATCCCAAACACGCTCAATGGGGGACATGTCTGGTGAGTATGCAGGCCATGGAAGAACTTGGACATTTTCAGCTTCCAGGAATTGTGTACAGATCCTTGTGACATGAGGCTGTGCATTATCATGCTGTAACATGAGGTGATGTCCATAGCTTATGCCTGCCCATACCATAATCCCACTGCCACCATGGGACATCTGTTCATAATGTTGACACCAGCAAACCGCTCAACCACACGACGCCATACACGTGGTCTGCAGTTGTAAGGCCATTTGGACTTACTGTCAAATTCTCTAAAACAACATTGGAGGCGGCTTATGGTAAAGAAATTAACATTAAATTCTCTGGCCACAGCTCTGGTAGATATTTCTACAGTCAGCATTTAAATTTCACGCTCCCTCAACTTGAGACATCTGTGGTATTGTGTTGGGTGACAAAACTGTGCATTTTAAAGTGACCTTATATTCAAATCAAAATCTAATTTTATTGGTCACGTACACATGTTTAGCAGGTGTTATTGCCGGTGTAGTGAAATGCTTGTGTTTCTAGCTCCAACAGTGCAGTAATATCTAACAAGTATCTAACAATACAATACACACAATACACACACAGGGATGGAATTAAGAATATATAAATATTTGGACGAGCATGTCACGCCCTGACCTTAGAGAGCTTTTTTATGTCTCTATTTGTTTTGGTCAGGTTGTGATTTGGGTGGGCATTCTATGTTCTGTTTTCTATGTTTTTGTATTTCTATGTTTTGGCCGGGTATGGTTCTCAATCAGGGACAGCTGTCTATCGTTGTCTCTGATTGGGAATCATACTTAGGCAGCCTGTTTTGCCACCTTAGGTTGTGGGATGTTGTTTTTTTGTTAGCTCTGTGTAGCCTTCAGAACGTGACATTCATGAACACGTACCGCGCTGCACCTTGGTCCACTTCTTCCGACGGGCGTTACAGAGCAATGTTCATTATTAAAGTGACCGGTGATTTCAAGTCTTCTATTGAAGTATTGTTCCCAGCACAAGGTGCACCTGTGTAATGATCATGCTGTTTAATGACCTTCTTGACATGCCACACCTGTCACGTGAATGGACAGAGTCGCAGACTCTTTAAGTCTTTACTGAAGTCTCATCTCTTCAGTAGGTCCTATGATTGAGTGTATGGGTGTGAAGGTGAACGGCAAGACACTGGAGTGACGAGCCACCCTTGCTTTCTCTGCCTGGTCGGCTCCCCTATCTCCACTGGGATTCTCTGCCTCTGACACTATTATGGGGGCTGAGTCACTGGCTTGCTCACGCTCTTCCATTCTTCCTGTCTTTGGGCTCATGCGATGGGGAGATCTTCGTGGGCTATACTCTGGCCTTGTCTCAGGGTAGTAAGTTAGTTGCCTATTGATTTCCCTTTAGTGGTGTTGGGGTTGTGCTTTGCTAAAGTGGGTGAGGTTATATCCTGCCTGGTTGTCCCTGTCCGGGGGAAGAAAAAAAAAAAAGTCACATTTGGAAACAAACAAAGATATATACAGTACCAGTCGAAAGTTTGGGCACACCTACTCATTCCAGGGGTTTTCTTTATTTTTATTATTTTCTACATTGTAGAATAATAGTGAAGACATCAAAACGATGAAATAACACATATGGAATTATGTAGTAACCAAAAAAGTGTTAAACAAATCCAAATATATTTTATATTTGAGATTCTTCAAAGTAGCCACCCTTTGCCTTGATGACAGCTATGCACACTCTTGGCACCCTCTCAACCGGCTTCATGAGGTAGTCACCTGGAATGCATTTCAGTTAACAGGTGTGCCTTGTTAAAAGTTCATTTGTGGAATTTCTTTCCTTATTGCATTTGAGCCAATCAGTTGTGTTGTGACAAGGTAGTGGTGGTATATACTGTAGAAGACAGTCCTATTTGGTAAAAGATCAAGTTCATATTATGGCAAGAACAGCTCAAATAAGCAAAGAGAAACGACAGTCCATCATTACTTTAAGACATGAAGGTCAGTCAATACGGAAAATGTCAAGAATTTTGAAAGTTTCTTCAAGTGCAGTCGCAAAAACCATCTGGGAAGACCCAGAGTTACCTGCTGCAGAGGATAAGTTCATTAGAGTTACCAGCCTCAGAAATTGCAGCTCAAATGAAGGCTTCATAGAGTAATAGACACATCTCAACATGAACTGTTCAGAGGAGACTGTGTGAATCAGGCCTTCATGGTCGAATTGCTGCAAATAAGCCACTACTAAAGGACACCAATAGGAAGAAGAGACTTGTTTGGGCCAAGAAACAGGAGCAATGGACATTAGACCGTTGGGAATCTGTCCTTTGGTCTGATGAGTCCAAATTTGAGAATTTTGGTTCCAACTGCTGTGTCTTTGTGAGACGCAGAGTAGGTGAAAGGATGATCTCTGCATGTGTGGTTCCCACTGTGAAGTATGGAGGACGATGTGTTGGTGTGGGGGTGCTTTTCTGATTACACTGTCAGTGATTTATTTAGAATTCAAGGCACACTTAACCAGCATGGCTACCTCAGCATTCTGCAGCGATACACCATCCCATCTGGTTTGCGCTTAGTGGGACTATCATTTGTTTTTCAACAGGACAATGACCCAACACACCTCCAGGCTGTGTAAGGGCTATTTGACCAATAAGGAGAGTGAAGGAGTGCTGCATCAGATGATCTGGCCTCCAGAATAACCCAGCCTCAACCCAATTGAGATGGTTTGGGATGAGTTGGACCGCAGAGTGAAGGAAAAGCAGCCAACAAGTGCTCAGCATATGTGGGAACTCTTTCTAGACAGTTGGAAAAGCATTCCAGGTGAAGCTGGTTGAGAGAATGCCAAGAGTGTGCCAAGCTGTCAAGACAAAGGGTGGCTACTTTGAAGAATCTAAAATCTAAAATGTATTTGGATTTGTTTAACACTACATGATTCCATATCTGTTATTTCATAGTTTTGATTTACAGAACTCTCAGAGATTAAGACAATTATGAGGGGAAAAGTCTCTGAAGAAAGCAAGAGTAAGGCTAGTGTAAAATGCAGGTGAGTGTCCAAAATAGAAAAACATAGAATGATCAAGCCATTCTTCACTGACCACCTCCACCATAAAGCTTCACTCTAAAAACTGAGACCTATGAGATGAAATTCATAGAACCACCTTTTCTCTTTATCAGCTACCAGATACAAATCTCATTGATTGAAAGAAGAGATGAATATAGGTGAATGGATATGGAATTCTATCAGGTGTCTTCTGTAAAACACATGTTTATGACCAGGTCCCATGGGAGTTCTGCCACTTAATCAACCCAACCTTACTACTGCAGCTCTGATAAAAGTACCAATCGCTGAAGACCTAGACACTCAATCGACTATTAATTATCCACAGACAGCCCACCAGTTTTACTGTTGACAGTCATTTTGGAAGTTTATGGTTACGCTGCAGTTTCCTTCCTGAAATGCACCAGCACTATGAGATAAGCCTACGTTACAGTGGAGTCAGTGTAGTGGTGGGTGTCTCCACTCCACTCTACTCCCTGGCTAGATGTATGACCCTAACATTGACCACGCAGCCTACAGCCACTCTCCCCATCGGTCATTAAGAGAGTTCATTCCTCAGACCAAAACCCATTGCACCCTGATGGTAGAAGATGCACCACTAACTCTGGGGATTCAAGGTCGACGTCACCAGAGAGTGAGCGACCGGTGAAGGGATTTGGGAAGTCTCAAAAGAGCCCTCTGTACCAGCCTCTGTCATTTGTCTGTAATGAGAGAAATGTTTTTGGAGATTGGCAATCTAAAAGCAAAGATTTCTCCACTAGCTGGTGTTCAGAGCAGTATGGAGATGGTTGGCCGAGCATGATGCCCTCCCAGGTCAGGACCATTGTCGCTTTAAATCAGCCTCTCTCAGCTCAGTCCTCCTCCACTGGCTTCACACACACTCATTAAACTCTGGGTATTTACGGTTGGCCCATTTCCTCACGTATGTAGAATCCCTAACCAAGTGAAGTGTTGTCATGAGTAGCTCCTACTTGACCACTCACTAAACTGTATCTATATAACATGCCAATGGCAGCCATTTGTTATTATGAAATTAGAGAGAGAGAACAGTTAACATCACATGGTAGATGAGACACGTAGAGGGATGGTTTCCACATTGCCTTTGATGACTCTCCTCTGGCCTGCTTTTCAAAGTGAGCATACTGAAGTGTCTGTGTTGTTGTGTAATAGAAAGTTTATAGTGTGGTATGGTCTCTTGTCTTTACGATGGAAGTAAGCCTGATTTAGCACTATGACCGTGACTCCTGAGACTGCCCTTACAACAACAACAAAAATCACATGGTTTTCAGACGTTTGAGCACACATATGAACAAATCACATGAAAAATGTGTAATAATGGAGCTATAAGTCGCGATCCAGGTGCAATGTTTAATATAACAACAAAACCAGGAACGAGACAATTCCTTGTGGTTACACACCGGTACACAAGAATAATACTTACTGGTGAGTGAACATAAGAGTAACATATAAAGTGGAGGAAATTATGAAGGTAATGAAGTCCAGGTGTGAATCATAATGATTAACAGGTGCGCGTAATGATGAGTGCCAGGTGTGCGTAATGATTAATCCCAGGACTGGTGGTTAGTATTCCAGTGATGTCGTACGCCGGAGGGGAGGAGCAGTTGTGACAGTACCCCCCCCCCCCCCCCCCTAATGTGCGGCTCCAGCCACAGGACGATGCCGACCAGAGGGACGACCCCGAGGAACGGTCCAGGCGGTGAAGGTGGAAATCACGGATGATTTTGGGTGTCCAGAATGTCCTCCACTGGAACCCAACACCGCTCCTCTGGGCCATACCCCTCCCAGTCCACCAGATACTGGAGCCGACCCCCACAACGTCAGGAGTCAAGTAGTGATCTGACAACGTACGCCCGACCCACATTGATTTCCGGGGGGATGGAGATGTGTCGTGGGGGACAGTATCAGCTAAGGGACCAGGAACCACCGGCCTGAGAAGGGAGACATGAAAAGAGGGTGAGATAAGATAGTGACTGGGTAGTTGTAACCTGTATGTCACCATGTTGACCCTCTGGAGAACCTTGAACCGCCCCATGAACCGGGGGCTCATTTTCTTGCAGGGCAGGCAGAGTGGGAGGTTCCTGGTAGAGAGATAGATGCGGTCCCCAGGATGGAACATATGGGTTTCATTGCAGTGGCGGTCTGCCTGTTCCTGCTGACAATGGACGGCGCGTTGGAGTCTCACGTGCACGTCGCTCCACACCTCCTCCGCACCCTGGAACCACTCATCTACTGGAGGAGTCACGGTCTGGCCCGGGTCCATGGGGCCAGGGCCGGCTGGAAACCCAAAACACACTGGAAGGGGGGTCAACCCAGTGGAGAAGTGATATAGGGAGTTCTGGGCGTACTCTGCCCATGGAAGGAATCGTGTCCGCTCACCCTGCCATTCCTGACAGTGACTCCTCAGGAACCTCCCCAGCTCCTGGTTCATCCTCTCCACCTGCCCATTGGACTGAGGCCGATACCCGGAAGTGAGGCTGACCATGACCCCGAGCTTATCCAAGAAGGCCCTCCATACTCATGATGTGAATTGGGGGCCACGGTCGGAGACAATGTACTCCGGAAGGCCATAATGCTGGAAGACCGGATGGAAGAGTGCCTCAGTGACCTGGAGAGCAGTAGAGAGACCAGGAAGAGGGAGTAATCAACATCAAAATCTATCCACTACCACCAGAATGGTGGTGAAACCATCACAGGGGGGAGATCGGTTACAAAGTCAATGGATAGATGTGACCAAGGTCGCTGAGGCATGGGAAGCGGCAGGAGCTTCCCTGCTGGAACATTCCGGGGGGGACTTGGTTTGAGCACATACGGAACAGGAGTTGACATACCGTGTAACATCCTGCACCAAGGTGGGCCACCAGTACTTCTCAGCGATGGAATGGATGGTGCGAGAAATACCTGGATGCCCAGCAACGACAGCTGTGTGTGCCCAGGTCAGCAGTCAATCCCTTATCCCTGTGGGAATGTAGATGTGCTCGGGAGGACAATTCCGGGGTGTGGGCTCCCTCTCTAGAGCCTAACGGATGTCCACATCTACGTCCCAAACCACTGGACCTACGACTCGGGAGGATGGGATTATGGGTGCCCTCTGGACAGGAACCTCTCCCGAATTGTAGATACGAGACAGGGCATCGGCCTTGATGTTCTTAGAACCTGGGCGATAGATCAGCGTGAAGTCAAACCTGGTGAAGAAAAGTGCCCACCTGGCTTGGCGCGGATTCAGTCTCCTCACTGTCCGTATGCATTCTAGGTTCCGATGGTCGGTTCTGATGACAAATGGTTCCTTGGCGCCCTCCAGCCTGTGTCTCTACTCCTCTACTGCCAACTTCACCGCCTGGAGCTCCCGATTGCGGACTTAGAGAAAAAAGCACAAGGATACAATTTCAATGGGTTTCCCTGTCTTTGTGATAAAACTGTCCCCACGCCCACCTCAGACACTTCTACCTCAACCACAAAAAGTAGCGTGGGATCTGGGTGTTTTAGCAAGGGGGCGGAGGTGAAAGAGACCACACCAACCTACGAGGCCCACCCTTGAGTAGCGAGGTGAGAGGGGCAGCGACGGCACTGAAGTTCCTGATGAGGTGGCGGTAGACGTTGGCACCCCTTGATGGTGGTTGGGACTGGCCATGACCTTACCACATCTACCTTCTTGTCCTCCATCTTTACTCCCTGCGGGCTGATTTGGTAATCCAAGAAGGATACTGCCCTCTAATGGAATTGGCACTTCTCCGCCTTTACGAACAGGTGACTGACCATGAGGCATTCCAGGACTGCTCGAACGTGGGTGATGTGATCCTCCAGGTTGGTCGAGAATATCAGGATGTCATCGATGTATACAGTCACCTGATGTCCGAGCATGTCCCTGAACACCTCGTTTACGAATGCCTGGAACAGTGACGGACATTGGCTAAGCCAAAGGGCATAACCAAGTACGTGTAGTGACCAAACATCGTGCTGAACGCCGTCTTCCACTCATCCCCCCCTCGTGGATGTGGATGTGATTGTAGGCACTCCGCAAGTCCAGTTTGGTGAAGAACTGGTCCCCGCAGAGCTGGTCGATGGCTGACAGCATCAATGGGAGAGGGTAACAATACTTTGTGGTGATGTCATTGAGTCCTCAGTAATCTATACATGGGTGTAATCCTCCCTCCTTCTTGGCCACAAAAAAGAAACCAGCCGACGCAGGAGACGTGGATGTGCGGATGAAACCCGGTTGGAGCGCCTCTTGAATGTAATCCTCATGGCCTGGGTCTCAGTCACAGACAGAGGGTATATGTGTCTGCATAGAGGTATGGCTCCAGAAAACAGGTTGATGGCACAGTGCCCGGTGCGATGAGGAGGGAGACAGGTAGCGAAGGTCTTGGAGAATACCTCCCTTAGGTCCTGGTATTCCTCCGGGATGTTGGGCTGAAGGGCAACCACAGGACTCTCAACCGACGTGGAACCACAGGGGACAGGGATGCAGGTCTTCCGGCATTCAGGTGACCAGTTTGTGATTCTCATCCACGACCATGAGATGGTAGGGTCATGGCGCTGGAGCCATTGGAGGCCGGGGATGTTTTTGTGAACCCGGAGATGAATAAGGGGATGTTCTCCTGGTGATTGGACTCCATGATGAGGGTGAGTGGTTGAGTGATGTGTGTGTGATGGTTCCAGATCCTAATGGCCGACAGTCAAGACCTTGAACCGGAAAAGGAGAGGAGAGCAGATGGTAATGTTGAGGGAGAAGGCAAGGGTCTGATCCATAAAGTTCCCTGCGGTGCCAGAATCCACTAAAGCTGTAGACACAGTACATGAGGAACAGTCTGCCAGAGTTATGAACACCAAAAAGAATCTAGCAGGAAGAGCTGAATCTGGAATACTCACTCCTGGTCCAGGGGATGAAACATCCCGTGACCGTCCTTCTGCTCTAGTGAATCTCAGATTCTGAAGTACCGGACACCGCTGGAGCTTGTGCCCTCCTTGCCCACAGTACAGACAAAGCCCCAGCTGTATCCGTCTGAGTCATTCTGCAGCAGAAAGGCATGTGACCCCTACCTCCATTGGTTCGGGCCCTGATCCCAAGTACTCGCCAAAGGAGGGAGAGAAGCGAAGAGAATTCCAACGCTCCCAGGAGAAGGTTATCCAGACGGATGGCCATCGCAATGAGTGCATCCAGGGTGAGGTTGTCATCCCGACAGGCCAGTTCTGTCTGGACCTCCTCGCGCAGCCCTCTTCTAAATAACGAGCGAAGCGCTGGCTCATTCTATCCACGGGAAGCTGCTAATGTCTGGAAGGTGAGCGCATGCTCAGCAGACGTCTGATTCCCCTGCTGTAGTTGAAGCAGACGCTCACCTCCCTCTCTGCTTTCCGTGGGATGATCGAAAATGCATTTGAACAGAGCCATGAACCCCTCATAAGAATCTAGTTCCTTCTCTCCTCTCTCCCAGATGGCCATAGCCCATTCTAATGCACATCCGGTCAGCAGAGAAATAACCGTGGCAACCTTAGACCTCTCGGTGGTGGGGGCTCCCAACTGTTGTGAAAAATAGAACTGAGAACCTCTTCCATGGCCATCCCCAGTTGAGCCAGCTGGTCATGGTGTTGACGTAGAAGGTACCCTTGTTCGTCGACCGTCTGAGAGATATAAGATTTTCCTGCTGCTTCCATAGTTTGAGTTGGTATTCTTAAATATCGGCAAGTAATATCAGATCGGCTATGAAAAGCCAACTGCCATTTACTCCTGAGGTGTTGACCTGTTGCACCCTCGACAACCACAACCACTTATTATTATTTGACCCTGCAGGTCATCTATGAACATTTGAACATCTTGGCCATGTTCTGTTATAATCTCCACCCGGCACAGCCAGAAGAGGACTGGCCACCCCTCATAGCCTGGTGCCTCTCTAGGTTTCTTCCTAGGTTCTGGCCTTTCTAGGGAGTTTTTCCTAGCCACCGTGCTTCTACACCTGCATTGCTTGCTGTTTGTGGTTTTAGGCTGGGTTTCTGTAAAGCACTTTGTGACATCAGCTGATGTAAGAAGGGCTTTATAAATAAATGTGATTGATTGATTAATAATGGAGCAGGTGAAACGTTTAATAAAACAACAAGACCAAGAACGAGACAATTCCATGTGGCTAAACATCGGTACACAAGAATAATAACAACTAGTGAGTGAACATAAGAGAGTGACATATAAAGGGGAGGAAATGATGAAGGTAATCAAAATGATTCACAGGTGCGCGTAATGATGAGTGCCAGGTGTGTGTAATGATGAATCCCAGGACTGGTGGTTAGTATTCCGGCGACATCGTACGTCGGAGGGGAGGAGCAGGAGATGTGACAAAATGTCACATAAAAAATAAAAAATACCTGGTTTTCGGACAGAAGTTTTACATGGATTTTTGACAAATCACATGAAAAATGTCACATTCATGAGTCAGACAGGTGGATTTCGAACACGTGCAAAGTTTTATATGGATTTTTTCACGCTTATTTTTCATATGTGAAACTGCGTATTTCAACGTTTTTTTGTAAGGGTATCCATGTCCATAGGTCCTCATCTTTAGGGTTGCCATACTGGCCCCTATAATACTACTGGGATTACCTAATACCTGCAGAGATTTCCATGGGTTACAATTCCCTAAACTTATATCTCTTACTTGTGTAATCATTATGTTCTGTGCTGTAACACCCCATATTCACCCCATATTAGTTTTGGAATTTGCGTGTATTGTTTTGTATTGTTGGGTATTACTGTACCGTTGGAGCTAGGAACATACAGTGTAAGTATTGCACAACACCTGCGATAACATCTGCAAAATATGTGAACTCAACCAATAAAATGTGATTTGATTTTGATTCGAACAAAGATTATTGTGCTTAGTGTTTATCCACTAATATGCCAGATAACTGCTAAGGACTCCATTGATGTATCCTGTCAGCCATCTCTTGCTTGCAGCACCATGCTCACCCTCCATCTCAGTCTGACAGCTTCCCTGTTTCACATATTGATCTGCCTTACCACAAAAGACACAGCGCATGCATCCACATAACCCACAATGCCCCTCTCTCCTCCCGAGAGGGCAAGCATAACTAAACCAATTTGTCCAGTCTGACGTTTAATGCACAAGGTTGAGTTTTCTCTCCCATGATCACTGTCTACCCAAGGGCAACTTGGGTAGATGCCCTCTGATAAATGCCTCCCCGACCCCAAGGTTGTTCCCTCGGCTTGAACTGGCCCAGAGAATTTGGTATTGGTATTGGCAGCCAGATAGGATCATTGATGGATCATTCATAAGATCTCCTCTGGGTTCTAGTATGAGTAATTGGACAGTGATATTTCTGTAACTCAACCCAGTAGGCATTACTTACCAGACCTTACATGTGACATGACCTGACCATGACTGGTTAACGATGGCATCACCCTCTGTTTATTATTAATTAATTAGCTAAGGAATCTGTATTATGGTGTATGAATGGATGGGATGATAGGATTGATTTGCATTTGCATAGTTACAGTAAATAAAAACTTTGACGGCCCTGTTGTTGGTGAGGTTTGGTTGCAGTCTGGCTGATCTCTGTCTACTCTCTACTCCAGTACAGTCAGAGACACCTAAGACAGACTCTGGGTTATTCATGGGAGAAACATGAGTTTCATGACCTTGAGGTGGCTTCTTCTATAGCAGAACCCCTCTCAACACTACTGCTGCCTGCGACAACAAGATCTGACTGTTATTGTTGATCTGAGTGAGCTGAACTATTACTGAGCACTCATCAGCCTCCTGTATTTGACAGAAATGCTCTGTCTTAGGCTGTAGTATATTTCACATATTGTTGAAATAGTAATATAGTGCCTTCAGAAAGTATGTTGTTGTGTTACAACCTGAATTTAAAATGTGTTACATTTGGATTTGTTGTCACTGGCATACACAAAATACCCCATAATGTCAAAGTGGAATTGTGTTTTCTGATTTTTATACAAATTAATTAAACATTTTAAGAACTGAAATATCTTGAGTCAATAAATACTCAACCCCTTTGTTATGGCAAGCCTAAATAAGTAGCCTAAATAAGTAAAAATGTGCTTAACAAGTCACTTAATAAGTTGCTTGGACTCACTCCATGTGCAATAATAGTGTTTAACATGATTTTTGAACTACTTCATTTCTATACTCCACGCATACAATTATCTGTAAGCTCCCTCAGTCGAGCAGTGAATTTCAAACACAGATTCAACCACAAAGATCAGGGAGGTTTTCCAATGCCTCGCAAATAAGGGCATTGCATATCCCTTTGAGCATGGTGAAGTTATTAATTACACTTTGGATGGTGTATCAATACACACAGTCACTACAAAGATACAGGCATCCTTCCTAACTCAGTTGCTGGAGAGAAGGGAAACCGCTCAGCGAATTCACTATGAAGCCAATGGTGACTTTAAAACAGTTACAGTTTAATGGTTGTGACAGGAAAAACTGAGGTTGGATCAACAACATTGTAGTTACTCCACAATGCTAGCATAATTGACAGAGTGAAAAGAAGGGAACCTGTACAGAATAAAAAATATTCCAAAACATGCATCCTATTTGCAACAAGGGACTAAAGAAATACTGCAAAAAATGTGGCAAATCAATTCACTTATTGTCCAGAATAAAATGTGTTATGTTTGGGGAAAATCCATTACAACGCAATACTGAGTACCACTATTTTCAAGCATAGTGGTGGCTGCATCATGTTATGGGTACTCTTGTAATCATTAAGGACTGGGGAGTTTTTCAGGATAAAAAATAAATGGAATGGAGCTGAGCACAGGCGAAATCCTAAAGGAAAACCTGGTTCAGTCTGCTTTCTACCAGACACTGGGAGATGAATTCACCTTTCTGCAGGATAATAACCTAAAATACTTGGCAAAATCTACAGTGGAATTGCTTACCAAGAAAACAGTGAATGTTCCTGAGTGGCAGAGTGACAGTTTTGACTTAAATCTGCTTGAAAATCTATAGCAAGACTTGAAAATGGTTGTCTAGCAATGATCAGGGGCAATAACAACACATCTGCCACGCTGAACCTCAACACTGGGGCCCCTCAGGGGTGCATGCTTAATCCCCTTAATCCCCTGTTCACCCATGACTGCGTGGTCAAACACGACTCCAACACCATCATTAAGTTTGCCTGACGACACAACAGTGTATACCAGTATACCTGATACCAACAGTATACCTGATTACCGACAATGATGAGACAGCCTATAGGGAGGAGGTCAGAGACCTGGCAGTGTGATGCCAGGATGACAACCTCTCCCTCAATGTGAGTAAGACAAAGGAGCTGATCGTGGACTACAGGAAAAGGCGGGCCGAACGGGCCCCATTAACATCGACGGGGCTGTGGTGGAGTGGGTCGAGAGTTTCAAATTCCTTGGTGTCCACATCACCAACAAACTATCATTGTCCAAACACACCAAGACAGTTGTTAAGAGGGCACGACAACACCTTTTATCCCTCAGGATATGGGTCCCCGGATCCCCATGGGTCCCCGGATCCCCAAAAAGTTCTAGAGCTGCACCATTGAGAGCATCTGACCATAAGGTGCTACAGAGGGTAGTGTGTACGGCCCAGTACATCACTGGGGCCAAGCTTCCTGACATCCAGGACCTATATACTAGGCATGTCAGAGGAAAATTGTCAAAGACTCCAGTCACCCAAGTCATAGACTGTTCTCTCTGCTACCGCACAGCAAGTGGTACAGGAGCGTCAAGTCAAAGACAGCGTCTACCCCCAAGCCTGCTGAACAACCAATCTAGAGGCCACCCGGACTGTCTATATTGCCCCCCCCCCCCTACTCACTGTTTATTATCTATGCATTGTCACTTTACCCTTACAATACCTACATGAACAAATTACCTCAACTAACCTGTTCCTCGCACAGTGACTCTATACCTGTACCCCGTGTATACAGCCTCGAACAAATTCTTATTTTCAATGACGAACTCGCAACCTTCCGGTTACTAGTCCAACGCTCTAACCACTAGGCTACCCTGCCGCCCCATTATTAACATGTATAAATATTATTACATTTTACTCCCTTTTCTCCCCAATTACGTGATATCCAATTGCAATCTTGACTCATCGCTGCAACTCCCCAATGGGCTCTGGAGAGGCAAAGGTCAAGTCATGCGTCCTCCGAAACCCGCCAAACCGCGCTTCTTAACCTGGAAGCCAGCTACACCAATGTGTTGGAGGAAACACCTTTCAACTGAATACTGAAGTCAGCCTGCAGGTGCCTGGCCCGCCACAAGGAGTTGCTAGGGCTCCTTGTGACACCTACACAGCTTGGGAACGAACCCGGGTCTGTAGTGACACCTCAAGCACTGCTCCACTCAGGAGGCCCTTGAAGGCCCTTAATTGTTTTAAGAAATGGGTAAATGTTGCACAATCCAGGTGTGCAAATCTCTTAGAGACATACCCAGAAAGACTCACATCTGTAATCACCGCCAAAGGTTATTCTAACATGTATTGACTCAGGGGTGTGAATACTTATGTAAATGAGATATTTCTGTATTTAATTTTCAGTACATTTGTAACATTTTCTAAAAACATGTTTTCACTTTCTCATTATTAGGTATTGTGTGTAGATGCGTAAGAAAAACCCCTCAAATGTAATCAATTTTGAAATCATGCTATAACACAACAAAATGAAGAATAAGTCAAGGGGTATGTAAACCTTCTACGGGCATAGAGAGAGTATACAGTAGCCTACACTGATCTTTTGGGCTATTTTACTTGCCTATTGACATCGATTTTAGGGATATGACTAGACTGCCACCCTGTGGACAACCAGTATACAACACAATGTGGACAATTTCAACAGTTTGTTCTTACAGAGGGAAGATGGGGAAAAGACAATTTCCTTCACAAACAAGTGATTGTTTGATACACTGTGAGAGTTTACGCTGTTTGTTGTGCAATTGCCCTATTTGCAGCTATTCATGAAAGTACCTGTTCATCAGGATGCATACCATCTCTGTTGGGAATGTATATATATATATGTATATATATAATATATTTTCAGAAGACTTTCTTCTGTTCATCAACATTAAATTCAGTCATTTCAGTCAAGCTCATAATGTTTTTTCTGAATTATTTTTTCCCTGTATGCAGTATGTCAACTCAATTCAAACATAATATTCATTCCTGACAACAGACAAGATTGATATGCCCACCAAAATGGCAATCTCTATTGCAACAATGGCTAGAAGGACTTATATTCTGACAAATATAATAGGGTGCCCATATGTGTGGTTTTGCTGACAACAAATAGAATTGAGTTGTCTTTATTTCATATAACAGGTTATGCTGTATCCAGAGCATAGAAAAAGAATGGATAAACCACAGTTTCGACCACACCCCTAACTTGGACTGACAGGACACTATATGGGTGAAGATTTATCTTGATGTGTTCTCTATTGGATGGTGTGGTTCTAGTGAATGTCCTCCTGGAAAGAAACAGTTCACAGAATCCAGTAGAATGATCAGTGGTGGAAAAAGTACCCAATTATCATACTTGAGTAAAAGTTTAGATACCTTAATAGAACCTTAGTCAAGTAAAAGTGAAAGTTACAGAGTAAAATACTACTTGAGTAAAAGTCTAAAAGTATTTGGTTCTAAATGTACTTAAGTTTCAAAACGAAATGTAATTGATAAAATATTCTTAAGTATCGAAAGTAAAAGTATTAATCATTTCAAATTCCTTATATTAAGCAAAGCAGACGGCACCATAGCCAGGGGCACACTCCAACACTCAGACACAATTTACAACGTATGCATTTGTGTTTAGTGAGTCCGCCAGATCAGAGGCAGTAGGGATGACCACTTATTCTCTTGAAAAGTGTGTGAATTGGACCATTTTCCTGTCCCGCTAAGCATATAAAATGTAACAAGTATTTTTGGGTGTCAAGGAAAATTTAGGGAGCAAAAAGTACATTCTTTTATTGAGAAATGTGGTGAAGTCAAAGTAAAAGTTGTCAAAAATATAAATAGTAAAGTAAAGTACAAATGCCCTCAAAAAATGACTTAAGTAATACTTTAAAGTATTTCTACTTAAGTACTTTACACCACTGGGAATGATCACTCTCAGGATGTAGAGAGTTAGGTCAGTCTGATTATCTGCCCCGGACCAATGTAGCCTAACAGCATTCATGATGTCAGTATCTGTGCAGCACAAACTTGCATTAGGTTAGGTTTTTGCATTTATCCATAAGATCTACAGTATTTTTTATTTACAGGTGCAATTACTTTATCAAATATTTCAACAATCAAGTTAGATATATTTAATAAAGGCATGAACAAGACAGTAATGAGGACAGAGGTAATTGTTTATTGAGGTAATACAAAGTAAGTGCACTAGAGGACACAATTGTGTCTATGGTGTGGGCATGTTGAGTAGATTGGCCTTATTGGTATTTCCTTAAACCGGTGCTAGTAAAACAGCAATTGCCTACAAGGCCTTGTGTCAATACCTTATTCTGTAATCATCATTACCCCTCTTTTAAGAACTGTGTAGACAGTTCAATAATTATAGTAAATTGCAGTGTAGATAGAGCTGCATAATACAAATAGATTGATGGAGTTAGGAATGAGCTGCAATTTTCCAGTAGGATTAAGTGTTCCAGTAGGATTAAGTTCTGAGGTTACCTTAAGTCTGTGTATGCTCTCAATAATTCCCAAAAGCCTCTTCTTTCCCACAAAGACCTTTCCTCAAGAGCCATGGGAGCACAAAGCATTAACCAAACCCTCTTGGGTTGTGTATTAAGGCACTCGAGTCAATGGGCAAAGCCCAGCCGCCACACCAGGCCAGATGGCACCCGTTTCAGAGGCACAACACTTATCTCCCAATTTCCACAGGGTTGCCATGGTGTTGGGAAGTGCAAAAGACTCTGGTCCTGTTGAATTCATGCAGTGGTCAGCATTAAGACTATATTCAAGCTGGACAGGCATCACAGGCCTCCGACTTCAGTTTCGACTCTGTCCCTAAAAATGGGCATAGTATGTGGAAAGGGTAAATCACTTTGAAACCTGTGTGAAATCATTCCGTTTAGATCAATAATAAAAGGGTGTCCCTTTGCCACACATAATAATACTGTCGAAACCAGTTCCAAGCAAGGATGGTAAATCACAGCTTTATTATACAGCTGATCACACAGCTGATTACATCATGATACAATTTCATACTGTGCATTTAAACATGTTACAGTTTCCACCATGAACAATTGAAAAGGAAGCATAAGTCTAGATAGGAAATTCTCTGTGTAAACTGTGCACTCTGCGTATCCTAGCTAGTTCCTGTATCTAAGCAGGTGGTTGTGTGCTAAAGACAGCCAGTATGACCTAGATGTCCATAGATGTTCCCTATACTTCTTTGGAAGTTTTTTTATTTGTTCAATTTCATCTTTGGTACTTTGTATTTCCAGGAACAACAAGAAATCAATATCATGTCTCACTCCATCCTTGCCTAATGATTACATACTGTCACACCCTGATCTGTTTCACCTGTCATTGTGCTTGTATCCACCACCCTCCAGATGTCACCCATCTTCCCCATTATCCCCTGTGCATGTATACCTGTGTTCTCTGTTTGTCTGTTGCCAGTTCATCTTGTCTCGTCAAGCCTACCAGCGTGTTTTTCATCCTCCTGTTTTCTTGAGCCCCTGTTTTATAGTTATCACAGTTTTGATCATTCTGCCTGCACTGACCCTGAGCCTGACTGCATGCCATTCTCTACCTTTTGACACTGCCCTGGATTACTGACCTCTGCCTGCCCCTGACACGGAGCCTGCCTGCCGCTCTGTACCTTACGGACTCTGCCCTGGACTACCGACCTCTGCCTGCCCTTGACCTGTCACTTGCCTGCCCCCTGTTTTATAAATAGACGTCTGTTATTTGAAGTGTCTGCATCTGGGTCTTATCCTGAGCCATGATAACTTACAATCACACTGCCTTATAGCCTTATGTTTATGTTTGGCTCCTCTACAAAAGCACCTGAGTATACTATAGCATTTTATGACCTGCTGGTCAGGGTTGGCTTACTGAACCGGCAAGCAAGGCACGTACTCCGGGATCCCCAACCACCAGGGGGCCCCCAGATAGCATATAAACACATCATAAACAATTGCAAACTGTGTAGAAGTGCAGGACTTCAGAGGGCTCTGCCCTTTTTTCTCCACTTCCTGCCTTAATTACATGCCCAAAGAAAACTGCCTGTAGTTCAGGCCCTGAAGCCAGGATATGCATATACAGTTGAAGTCGGAAGTTTACATACACTTAGGTCGGAGTCATTAAATCCCGTTTTTCAACCACTCTTTTCCCGTTTTTCAACCACTTTTTCAACCACACAAATTTCTTGTTAACAAACTATAGTTTTGGCAAGTCGGTTAGGACATATACTTTGTGCATGACACAAGTAATTATTCCAGCAATTGTTTACAGACAGAATATTTCACTTATAATTCACTGTATCACAATTCCAGCTGGTCAGAAGTTTACATACACTAAGTTGACTGTGCCTTTAAACAGCTTGGAAAATTCCAGAAAATTATGTCATGGCTTTAGAAGCTTCTGATACCTAATTGACAACATTTGAGTCAATTGGAAGTGTACCTGTGGATGTATTTCAAGGACTACCTTCAAACTCAGTGCCTCTTTGCTTGACATCATGGGAAAATCAAAATAAATCAGCCAAGACCTCAGAAAATAAATTGTAGACCTTCACAAGTCTGGTTCATCCTTGGGTGCAATTTCCAAACGCCTGAAGGTACCACGTTTATCTGTACAAACAATAGTGAGCAAGTATAAACACCATGGGACCAAGCAAGCCGTGATGCCACGCAGGAAGGAGATGCGTTCTGTTTCCTAGAGATGAACATACTTTGGTGCGAAAAGTGCAAATCAATCCCAGAACAACAGCAAAGGACCTTGTGAAGATGCTGGAGGAAACAGGTACAAACGTATCTATATCCACAGTAAAACTAGTCCTATCTCGAAGAAGAAGCCACTGCTCCAAAACCACCATAAAAAAGCCAGACTACGGTTTGCAACTGCACATGGAGACAAAGATTGTACTTTTTGGAGAAATGTCCTCTGGTCTGATGAAACTGTTTGGCCATAATGACCATTGTTATGTTTGGAAGAAAAATGGGGAGGCTTGCAAGCCGAAGAACAGCATCCCAACTGTGAAGCACGGGGTTGGCAGCATCATGTTGTGGGGGTGCTTTGCTGCAGGAGGGACTGGTGCACTTCACAAAATAGATGGCACGAGGGAAAATTATGTGGATATATTGAAGGAGCATTTTTAAATTTTTTTATTTTACCTTTATTTAACTAGGCAAGTCAGTTATGAACAAATTCTTATTTTCAATGACGTCCTGGGAACACTGGGTTAACTGCCTTTTTCAGGAGCAGAACGACAGATTTTTACCTTGTCAGCTCAGGGATTCGATCTTGCAACCTTTCGGTTACTAGTCCAACGCTCAAGCAACATCTCAAGACATCAGTTAGGAAGTTAAAGCTTGGTCGTAAATGGTCTTCCAAATTGCCAATGACCCCAAGCATGCTTCCAAAGTTGTGGCAAAGGGGCTTAAGGACAACAAAGTCAAGGTATTGGAGTGGCCATCACAAATCCCTGACCTCAATCCTATAGAAAATGTGTGGACAGAACTGAAAAAGCGTGTGTGAGCAATGATGCCTACAAACCTGACTCAGTTACACCAGCTCTGTCAAGAGTAATGGGCCAAAATTCACCCAACTTATTGTGGGAAGCTTGTGGAAGGCTACTCGAAACGTTTGACCCAAGTTAAACAATATAAAGGCAATGCTACCAAATACTAATTGAGAGTATGTAAACCTCTGACCCACTGGGAATGTGATGAAAGAAATAAAAGCTGAAGTAAATCATTATTCTGACGTTTCACATTATTAAAATAAAGTGGTGATCCTAACTGACCTAAGATTTTTACTAGGATTAAATGTCAGGAATTGTGAAAAACTGAGATTAAATGTATTTGGCTAAAGTGTATGTAAACTTCCGACTTCAACTGTAATTGTAATTGTACCATTGGAAAGAAAATCAGGAGATGGAGAATATAACACAATAGATATGGTAGGAGAAAATCCAAAGAAAAACCAACCGGAAATAATGTTTTGGGAGATATGGAAAATTAGCTCCCTGGATGCAATTCCTATGGCTTCCACAGGGTGTCAGCAGTCTATGTTCAAGGTTTCAGGCTTGTAACTTCAAAAACAAAGAAGAAGTAACAGTTTTAGGAGAGGGACACAGTCTTGGAAATTTGTGTTTGCGCGCGCCATGAAGACATTATGCACCTGTTAAAATCGGTTTCCTATTGAACATAGTTCTTTCCGAATGAAATATTATAGTTTGATTACATTTTAGGGTATCTGAGGCGTAAATAAAAAAATGTGTTGTCTTGTTGAAACAAAGTTTAAGGGTAGATTTTTGAATTCCTTTCTCTGCAAGTTGAATGAGTGGATTACTAAAATCGATGGCACCAGCTATACTGACTTTTTGGGATAAAAAGAAGGATTTTATCTAACAAAATGACCCTACAAGTTATAGCTCGTATCCTTTTGATGACAAATCAGAGGAAGATTTTCAAAAAGTAAGTGAATATTTTATCTGTATGTGAATTTATGAAACCTGTCCTCAATCAATCGCATGGTATGTTTTCGCTGTAATAGCTACTGTAAATCAGACAGTGCAGTTAGATTAACAAGAATTTAAGCTTTCAGCCGATATAAGACACTTACAGTGGGGCAAAAAAGTATTTAGTCAGCCACCAATTGTGCAAGTTCTCCCACTTAAAAAGTTGAAAATTTGTGTTGCCCAGCAACAGCCCCAAAACATCACTGCTCTAGGGGAGATCTGCATGGAGGAATGGGCCAAAATACCAGCAACAGTGTGTGAAAACCTTGTGAAGACTTACAGAAAAAGTTTGACCTCTGTCATTGCCAACAAAGGGTATGTAACAAAGTATCGAGATAAACTTTTGTTATTGACCAAATACTTATTTTCCACCATAATTTGCAAATAAATTCATAAAAAATCCTACAATGTGATTTTCTGGATTTTTTTTCTCATTTTGTCTGTCATAGTTGAAGTGTACCTATGATGAAAATTATAGGCCTCTCTCATCTTTTTAAGTGGGAGAACTTGCACAATTGGTGGCTGACTAAATACTTTTTTGCCCCACTGTATATGTACATAAATGTTTAAAATCCATAATATTTATGTTTATTTATTTTAATTGCACGGACTCCAGTTTCACCGGACACCGATCCTTAAGAAGGTAAAACTACACCATTTACTCTCATTCTCATAGCAAAATGTGTAGAATAGCAGGAAATGACCTTCAAAACTATGTTTTTTATATAGCTCAGCCTCATGACAAAATGTGTAGAATAGCAGGAAATTACATTCAAAACTATATATATTTTTTATATCTCAGCTTCATGACAAAATGTGTAGAATAGCATTATAAAACTGCACATTTTTCTCTCTGCCCCATGGCAAAATGTATTGAAATGCAGGAAGTTCGCTGTTTTCCTAAAAAAGTTAGCTGTTTTCCCCTGGAGGTATGTGTCCCGGGGCCCCAAATGCGGTAGTCCGGCCATGCTGCTGGTATGGTATATATTATCAATGTCAGTGCAGAGAGACATGATGAACACTGACACTCTCACTCAGTGTTACTCTCTGAGCTCAGTCAGAACAGACCAGAATAGACTTTGTCAAAAGTTATGCATTGGCATCTTATAAAAGACAAACTTCATTCTGTGGAAGAATGACCTAATGACGATACTGACTGGGAACTCAGTTACTATAATATTTCACAATCGTTTTCCGGAAATTGTGAGTAGTTTGTAGAACACAACCCACTGCCAGCTCTCTCAAAGCTCAAATCTGTCAGGTCCGAGGCCTAGCCAAGTCAATCGCATAGATAAGGTCACTTCACCATGGCCGTTACTTGGCCTTACTTGGAGAGACTAATCTGTACTGAATGATCAATATCAGTTCTGACCGTACAACGCAATATGCAGTTGGCAAAAATGGCCTGTTAGGTTATGAATTGTGTACTTTGGGGATAGATTGTACTAAGCGTAACTACAGGTCTAATGGACCTCAGTTTAGCTCCCATTAGAAGATTTCAGTAATATACAAATGGGTCGTGGTCTGGAGATTGCCAACTCTGATATCATATACACTTAGTATGACATTCAAAACATCAAAAGATGAAATGGCCAATTGTTAGTGCTGATTCTGCACTCTATACTCTAAACGCTTGCCCACAGCTCACATGGATTATTAAAAAACAATTATGACTGGGTAGCATATCTTGGAAGTATCCTAGGATGGTGGAAACAGCATCAAACAGGCAGATATCAACTTTATGCACTGCTGGTCTTGAACTGGCTTCAACAGTGGGAACAAAAGGTTGTAGTTTGGGTCTTGCTCCCATTTAACTCAATACATTTTAGTTCAGATTTGCCAGCAACAGGTTTGCATACTGCAGCAGGCTGCCAATATAAACCCAACGTTTATATTACACTTGACTTTAAGGATGGTTTCTATCTCAAGATCGTTTTCAAAGATGTTTTTAAAATGTGATGGAGAAGTGGATAATGTTAGGAACACCTTCTCTTGTCTCTCTATTTAAAACCATTTAAAATTAAGATTACAATCCGGAGAGTCTTTTAAAACATATTTTTAAATTCACTTAAGGCATAGTTAACATTTAACCATTTAAACCATCCTATTCTCGGGGACTCAATGTGATTGTCTGTCATTACAGGCCATTTTATCATTTGGCAGAGTGTGGCTTCCAGCATTACACCTCTCCTAACCTAATCAGTTATCTGAATGGAAAGTGTCAGTGTCATATCCCTTCTGAAAAAGAATTACTGAATTGTTACACAAAATGTATTCATGCAGTCAGTTTTCAACCAAAAGATGGCATTCATAAAAACTGAACTTGACATGATAATGTGCTGATCCTCCCGCAAACTTCAGACCATGTACGCACTGTTTCTAGTGGTTGAAGTATTGCATTGCAAGAAAGCTAAAGCCTTGTGGAAATGGGGAATGTCATGTATAATGACACTCCTATTCATAACAATAAAACAAACAGGTAGCTAAATGTATAATGACACTCCTATTCATAACAATAAAACAAACAGGTAGCTAAATATGCAATTATTTGCCGTTAGTGAGAACAGCTACAGTCTATTTTATCTTTGCATTGAAAATAATTAGAAATGGGCATGTATTTCTTTTGTGGTTTTTTTTTTATTTTCCCCCCAATTGTTTTTTAGTAGCTGTCTTATCGCTACAACTCCCGTACGGGCTCGGGAGAGACAAAGGTCATGCGTCCTCCGATACACAACCCAACCAAGCCGCACTGCTTCTTAACACAGCGCCATCCAACCCAGAAGCACCAATGTGTCAGAGGACACACCGTGCACCTGGCAACCTTGGTTAGCGCGCACTGCGCCCAGCCCGCCACAGGAGTCACTGGTGCGCGATGAGACAAGGATTTCCCTACCCGCCAAACCCTCCCTAACCCGGACAACACTAGGCCAATTGTGCGTTGCCCCACGGACCTCCCGGTTGCGGCCGGTTACAACAGAGTCTGGGCCCGAACCCAGAGTCTCTGGTGGCACAGCTGGCACTGCAGTACAGCGCCCTTAACCACTGCGCCACCCGGGAGGCCTTGAAATGGGCATGTATTTCCCATAATTTATTTCCATGATCATTGCAGAATAAATTCCTCACCTTTTCTGACTGTGGTGGTTTCATTCCCGCGAAATAGCCTATAGACCTACAACAAGTTAGGATAGGCTACCATTAGTCCCATCTTTCATAATTATAATTGTACCCACTTCACAGTAGCCTCGTAAATAGCAACACTACATGACCAAATGTATGTGGATACGTGCTTGTCGAACATCTCATTTCCAAATGATGGGCATTAAAATGGAGTTGGTTCTCCTTTGCTGCTATAACAGCCTCCACTCTTCTGGGAAGGCTTTCCACTAGATGTTGAAACATTGCTGCAGAGACTTGCTTCCATTCAGCCACAAGAAAATTAGTGAGGTCGAGAACTGATGTTGGGCGATTAGGCCTGGCTCACTGTCGGTGTTCCAATTCCTCCCAAAGGTGTTCGATGGGGTTGAGGACAGGGCTCTGCAGATCAGTCATGTTCTTCAACACCGATCTCGACAAACCATTTCTGTATGGACGTCGCTTTGTGCACGGGGGCATTGTCATGCTGAAACAGCAAAGGGCCTTCCCCCAAACTTTTGCCCCAAAGTTGGAAGCACAAAATTGTCTAGAATGTCATTGTATGCTGTAGCATTAAGATTTCCCTTCACTGGAACAAAGAGGCCTAGCCCGAACCAACAGTCCCAGACCATTTACTCCTCCAGAAAACTTTTGGCACCTATGCATTCGGGCAGGTAGCATTCTCCTGGCATCCGCAAACCCAGATTCGTCCATCAGACTGCCAGATGGTAAAGCGTAATTCATCACTCCAGATAATGTGTTTCCACTGCTCCAGAGTCCAATGGTGGTGCAGCCAACACTTGGCATTGCGCATAGTGATCTTAGGCTTGTGTGCGGCTGCTCAGCCATGGAAACCCATTTCATGAAGCTCCCGACGAACAGTTCTTGTGCTGACTTTGTTTCCAGAGGTAGTTTGGAACTCGGTAGGGAGTGTTGCAACTGAGGACAGACGCACTACAAGCTTCAGCACTCTGCGGTCCCATTCTGTGAGTTTGTGTGGCCTACCACTGAGCCATTGTTGCTGTTCCTAGACTTTCCACTTCACAATAACAGCACTTCAAGTTGACTGGGGCAGCTCAAGCAGAGCAGAAATCTGACAAACTGACCTGTTGGAAAGGTGGCACCCTGACGGTGCCACGTTGAAAGTCACTGAGCTCTTCAGTAAGGCCATTCTACTGTCATTGTTTGTCAATGGAGATTGCATGGCTGTGTGCTCGATTTTATACACATGTCAGCAACGGGTGTGGCTGAAATAGTGTAGTTTAGTTTAACGGTAGAACTGAAGGTTCACCTTTTCAATTGACGTTTGTAGACTACTTCTGAATACTGTAATAAGAAATGAGGAAAGTAAAAAGATCAGGAGCAATTCAGTAGTGACAAAACACTACACTCACAAATGGCAGTAGTTATTCACTAGGGATTGAGTAGGCATACAGCAGTAATGTGTAGGCATTATGTGGTAATTAAAAAATTAACATGTAGGAATTGTGTAGGTTTTAAGTAGTTGATACCCAAAAGCTCAGTAGTTACACATTAGTCATTAAGGGAGAATTATGTAGTGATTTGAATGGGAAATATGTAGTGCTCGCCAGTAATGAAATGTCCCAATTTACCACTCATTACTACTTAAATTACTACATGCAGTGCATTTGGAAAATATTCAGACCCCTTGACCTTTTCCACATTTTGTTACGTTACAGAATTATTCTAAAATGGATTAAATAGTTTTTTCCCTATATTAATTTACACACAATACTCCATAATGACTAGGTTTCTAGACATTTTAGCAAATGTATTACAAATAAAAAGTATTCAGACCCTTTACTCAGGACTTTGTTGAAGCACCTTTGGCAGCGATGTCACGCCCTGACCTAAGATATCTATGTTTTTCTATATATTTTGGTTAGGTCAGGCTGTGACTAGGGTGGGTACTCTCGTTTTTGTATTTCCAGGGTTTTGTATGTCTAGGGGTTTTTGTATGTCTATGTTGACCTGATATGGTTCCCAATCAGAGACAGCTGTTTATCGTTGTCTCTAATTGGGGATCATATTTAGGTAGCCATTTCCTCATTTGTGTTGTGGGATCTTGACTATGTTTAGTTGCCTGTCTGCACTAAGTTGTATAGCTTCACGTTTCGTTTGTTGGTTTTGTTGTTTTTGTTAAGTGTTTAATTCATGAAATGAGAATGTATGCATCCCACGCTGCGCCTTGATCTCACTCTTACGACGAACGTGACAGAAGATTCCACCACAAATGGACCAAGCAGCGTGGCCAGGAGGATTGGACTTGGGAGGAGATCCTGGATGGAAAAGGGCCGGGGAGTATTGCCGTCCGAAGGAGGAGATAGAGGCAGCGAGAGAGGAACGGCGTCAATACGAGGAGTTAAGTCCGAGAGGTAGGCCACAGAAACCCCAATAATTTTTTTGGGGGGGTACATGGAGCAGTCGGCAGAGCTGAGGAGTAAACCAGAGCCAGTCTGGGAGAAGAAGGAGAATTCGGAGGAGAGAGAAATGGGGGAGTTGTTGAGTTGGTGGAGGATGCACGGATTTGTTGTCAGTTTGGTGCCACCTGAGTCAGCTCCCCGTACTCATCCTGAAACGTGTGTTAAAGTTCCGGAACAATTGATGCCGGCTATACACACCAGGTCTCCAGTGTACCTTCACAACCCAGTGCGTCCTGTGCCAACTCCTCGCACTCTCTCTCAAGTGAGCTTTCCCAGTCAGGTGTGTCCTGTTCCTGCTCCTCACACTCTCCCTCAAGTGCATGTCCACAGTCCAGTACATCCTGTGCCTCTTCCCCGCACTCGCCCTGAGGTGCATGTCACCAGCCCAGTACCACCAGTACCAGTCCCACGCATCAGGCCTCCAGTGCGCCTCCACAATCCAGTACGTCCTGTGCCTCTTCCTCGCACTCGCCCTGAGATCAACAGTCCAGAGCTTCCGGCGACAGTTCCCAGTCCAGAGCTTCCAGCGACGTTTCACAGTCCGGAACCTCCTGAGATGGTCTAGATCAAATCAAATCAAATGTATTTATATAGCCCTTCGTACATCAGCTGATATCTCAAAGTGCTGTACAGAAACACAGCCTAAAACCCCAAACAGCAAGCAATGCAGGTGTAGAAGCACGGTGGCTAGGAAAAACTCCCTAGAAAGGCCAAAACCTAGGAGGCTCTGGACTGCAGCTCGTCACTAGAGGCCCCGTACTGGGGACCGTCACTGTTTTTCCTAGTCCGGAACCTCCTGAGACGGTCCCCAGTCCGGAACCTCCAGCGACGGTCCCCAGTTCGGGGTCTCCAGCGACGGTCCCCAGTCCGGGGTCTCCAGCGACGGTCCCCAGTCCGGGGTCTCCAGCGACGGTCCCCAGTCCGGGGTATCCAGCGACGGTCCCCAGTCCGGGGTCTCCAGCGACGGTCCCCAGTCCGGGGTCTCCAGCGACGGTCCCCAGTCCGGGGTCTCCAGCGACGGTCCCCAGTCCGGGGCCTCTAGTGACGAGCTGCAGTCCAGAGCCTCTGGCGATGATCCACGGTCCGGTTCCACAAAAGCGGAGGGATCAGCGTCCAGGACCGGAGCTGCCACCGAGGGTAGATGCCCACCCGGACCCTCCCCTATAAGTTCAGGTTTGCGGCCGGGAGTCCGCACCTTGGGGGGAGGGGAGGTACTGTCACGCCCTGACCTTAGATATCTCTGTTTTTCTATATATATTGGTTAGGTCAGGGTGTGACTAGGGTGGGTACTCTAGTTATTGTATGTCTAGGGTTTTTGTATGTCTAGGGTTTTTTGTATGTCTATGTTGGCCTGATATGGTTCCCAATCAGAGACAGCTGTCTATCGTCGTCTCTGATTGGGGATCATATTTAGGTAGCCATTTTCCTCATTTATGTTGTGGGATCTTGACTATGTTTAGTTGCCTGTCACGTTTTGTTTGTTGGTTTTATTGTTTTTGTTAAGTGTTTCATTCAATAAATGAGAATGTACGCATACCACGCTGCGCCTTGGTCTCACTCTTACGACGAACGTGACACTCGAGTCTTCTTGGGTATGACGCTACAAGCTTGGAACACCTGTATTTGGGGAGTTTCTCCCATTCTCCTCTGCAGATTCTCTCAAGCTCTGTCAGGTTAGATGGGGAGCGTCACAGCAAAGTTACTTTCAGGTCTTTCCAGAGATGTTCGATCGGGTTCAAGTCCAGGCCTTGGCTGGGCCACTCAAGGACATTCTGAGACTTGTCCCAAAGAAACTCCTACATTGTCTTGGCTGTGTGCTTAGGGTTGTTGTCATGTTGGAAGGTGAGCACTCTGGAGCAGGTTTTTATCAAGGATCTCTCTGTACTTTGCTCTGTTCATCTTTCCATCGATCCTGACTTGTCTCCCAGTCCTTGCCGCTAAAAAACATCCCCACAGCATGATGCTGCCACCACCATACTTCCCCATAGTGATGGAGCCTGGTTTGACGCTTGGCATTCAGGCCAAAGAGTTCAAATCTTGGTTTCATCAGACCAGAGAACCTTGTTTCTCATGGCCTTGAAAACTCCAAGCGGGCTGTCATGTGACTTTTACTGAGGAGTGGCTTCCGTCTGGCCACTCTACCATAAAGGCCTTATTGGTGGAGTGCTGCAGAGATGGTTGTCCTTCTGGAAGTTTCTCCCATCTCCACAGAGGAACTCTGGAATTCTTTCAGAGTGACCATCAGGTTCTTGGTCACTTAACTGACCAAGGCCCTTCTCCCTTGATTGCTGGCCGGGCGGCCAGCTCTAGGAAGAGTCTTAGTAGTTCCAAACTTTTTTCAATTATGAATGATGGAGGCCACTGTGTTCTTGGGGACCTTCAATGCTGTAGAAATGTTTTGGTACCCTTCCCCAGATCTGTGTCTCGACACAATCCTGTTTCGGAGCTCTACTGACAATTCCTTCGACCTTGTTACGGGTGTGTACTGGAGGCGAAGTCAGGTGCAGGAGAGCAGAGTGTAGTTAACAGGTGCACTTTTCATTCCGGTCCAAGTGAAAGCACATAAGTACATAAACGTGCTCAAAACACGGAACATGAACAAAAGTCTGGCGTGTGACAATACCCACATAACAATTTCACACAAAGACATAGAGGGGAACAGAGGACTAAATACATGCAGTGTGATTAGGGAATGAAAACCATGTGTGAATGGAACAAGACAAAACAAATGGAAATCTGAAAAATGGAGCGGCGATGGCTAGAAAGCCGGTGACGTCGATCACCGAACGCCGCCCGAACAAGGAGAGGAGCCAACTTCGGCGGAAGTCGTGACAGACATTATGGCTTGGTTTTTGCTCTGACATGCACTGTCAACTGTTAGACTTTATATAGACAGGTGTGTGCCTTTCCAAATCATGTCCATTCAATTGAATTTACCACAGGTCGACTCAAGGATGATCAATGGAAACAGGATGCACCTGAACTCAATTTCGAGTTTCATAGCAAAGGGTCTGAATACTTATGTAAATAAGGTATTTCTGTTTTTAATTTTTAATAAATTAGCAAACATTTCCATAAACCTGTTTTCGCTTTGTCGTTATGGGGTATTGGTGTGTACATTGATGAAGAAAAACATTAATTTAATCAATTTTAGAATAATGCTGTAACATAACCAAATGTTGAAAAAGTCAAGGGGTCTGAATACTTTCCGAACGCACTGTACAGTGCCTTGCGAAAATATTCGGCCCCCTTGAACTTTGCGACCTTTTGCCACATTTCAGGCTTCAAACATAAAGATATAAAACTGTATTTTTTTGTGAAGAATCAACAACAAGTGGGACACAATCATGAAGTGGAACGACATTTATTGGATATTTCAAACTTTTTTAACAAATCAAAAACTGAAAAATTGGGCGTGCAAAATTATTCAGTCCCCTTAAGTTAATACTTTGTAGCGCCACCTTTTGCTGCGATTACAGCTGTAAGTCGCTTGGGGTATGTCTCTATCAGTTTTGCACATCGAGAGACTGAATTTTTTTCCCATTCCTCCTTGCAAAACAGCTCGAGCTCAGTGAGGTTGGATGGAGAGCATTTGTGAACAGCAGTTTTCAGTTCTTTCCACAGATTCTCGATTGGATTCAGGTCTGGACTTTGACTTGGCCATTCTAACACCTGGATATGTTTATTTTTGAACCATTCCATTGTAGATTTTGCTTTATGTTTTGGATCATTGTCTTGTTGGAAGACAAATCTCCGTCCCAGTCTCAGGTCTTTTGCAGACTCCATCAGGTTTTCTTCCAGAATGGTCCTGTATTTGGCTCCATCCATCTTCCCATCAATTTTAACCATCTTCTCTGTCCCTGCTGAAGAAAAGCAGGCCCAAACCATGATGCTGCCACCACCATGTTTGACAGTGGGGATGGTGTGTTCAGCTGTGTTGCTTTTACGCCAAACATAACGTTTTGCATTGTTGTCAAAAAGTTCAATTTTGGTTTCATCTGACCAGAGCACCTTCTTCCACATGTTTGGTGTGTCTCCCAGGTGGCTTGTGGCAAACTTTAAACGACACTTTTTATGGATATCTTTAAGAAATGGCTTTCTTCTTGCCACTCTTCCATAAAGGCCAGATTTGTGCAATATACGACTGATTGTTGTCCTATGGACAGAGTCTCCCACCTCAGCTCTAGATCTCTGCAGTTCATCCAGAGTGATCATGGGCCTCTTGGCTGCATCTCTGATCAGTCTTCTCCTTGTATGAGCTGAAAGTTTAGAGGGACGGCCAGGTCTTGGTAGATTTGCAGTGGTCTGATACTCCTTCCATTTCAATATTATCGCTTGCACAGTGCTCCTTGGGATGTTTAAAGCTTGGGAAATCTTTTTGTATCCAAATCCGGCTTTAAACTTCTTCACAACAGTATCTCGGACCTGCCTGGTGTGTTCCTTGTTCTTCATGATGCTCTCTGCGCTTTTAACGGACCTCTGAGACTATCACAGTGCAGGTGCATTTATACAGAGACTTGATTACACACAGGTGGATTGTATTTATCATCATTAGTCATTTAGGTCAACATTGGATCATTCAGAGATCCTCACTGAACTTCTGGAGAGAGTTTGCTGCACTGAAAGTAAAGGGGCTGAATAATTTTGCACGCCCAATTTTTCAGTTTTTGATTTGTTAAAAAAGTTTGAAATATTCAATAAATGTCGTTCCACTTCATGATTGTGTCCCACTTGTTGTTGATTCTTCACAAAAAAATACAGTTTTATATCTTTATGTTTGAAGCCTGAAATGTGGCAAAAGGTCGCAAAGTTCAAGGGGGCCGAATACTTTCGCAAGGCACTGTAAATAGAAATCAAGTAGTAAATCAGTACAAAAATGTATACACTCATACTGTAAGTTGCTTTGGATAAGAGTGTCTGCTAAATGACAAAAATCTAAATGAAATCTATAGAATAGGTCCAATTGTGTTGCAGAGCCAGGGAAACAAGTATTTGTTAACTGGCCACAGACAGGGCAAGTAGACTTTAACATTGGAAGCCAAAACAGATTGTCTCCGATGCTCTAGCATAGCGTGCACGAACAGTGTCCTAGAACCCAGTCAGACTCCAATGACCATGAGAACCCCTGCTCCAGGTCAGCAGAATCGATAGCAAGTTCTAACCATTTAGCCGAGAGGGAGAACAAAATCTCAGATGTTTTTTGTTTTAAGGTTGTTGTTTTCTGTTATCGGCCATGAAAAGTCTTCTGATTCATGTGAAGAATGAAAGTGGTGAAAGTTGAACAAGTGAGACAGGGTCAATTAAACTCCATTTTACAATAAAGTCTACCTTTACTGACAAGCTCTCCTTATAGGATGTCATCTCTTTAAGATAACCTAGCACAACTTTTCACAGAGTGGTATTGATTGTTGTTGCAATGCTGTGACAGAAATGAATTGACTCCGTTCATAAAGGAAGTATTGACCGAGTTTATAGATGCTAGGAATCTCTTCAAACGTACTTGCATTAATGGAGAAGTCTTGTTGCTGTGAGTGATGGCTAGAGCCAAGAACTGCCAGGAAAAAAACACAGCATTGCATAAAATCCTCTCGTCTCTCTCCAGCCTGTCCATGGGAATGTCCAGCTTTATTTGAACTTTTTCACTCTTTCCTCAGGGGACTTCCCTTTGGCTGGCATGTATATTGTTTTTGATACCATCAGCATTGGACAGGACAATGAGTGCAGTGTGCCAGTTACTATCTCTCTGCATTTGGGTGATTATGTAGTGTTCTCATCTCGTCCTCTGCTCCACTTTCTCCAGCTCTCATCTCATGTCCACTAAGACAGATTCAGATGAACTCTGCTTTACATTGCACCAAACCTTCTCTTTTTTTAAAGTATTGCTCAAATGTGCATTATTACTCGACCAAAACGCAATAGAGCCTTTTTCAATCAAAACTCTTGAAAATCAACACTACCTGGTGAATACATTAATAATGAATTAATAATGAATTAATCATTAAATCAATAAAACAATTACTGTACCATGTGGGTAAACAAAAATGAAATCAGCAGTACAGTACATAGATCTATATTTATTTGCATCTGTTTAATGTCCTAGTCCACTTCATGAAATGATTCATCTCCATGACTAAAGTATATGAAAAAGTGAATAAAGATTAGAGTGATGCATATAGACGGACAGTATAGTGTATTTGATTTAGTTCCCATGGTATAGTTAGTGATGTGTCCCAGATGTTGAACATCTGCAGATATGTGTTTCCTGCCCTGAGTAAAAGAGCCTGTCGATCCCATGATCGCGTGCTTAGCAGGATCCTGTTGCTTCCCTGTTATGTACCCTAGTACACCTCTCCTCTCCCCCTCTCCTAGAGCCCAGAGCTCTGTAATCTGATCCTTCTATTGGAGATAATGGACCCCACTATGCAGATCCTGGAGTGGAGTAGAGTGTCACCAAGCACGCTGCCTAATGGTTACGAGACATCATCTACCCCCCATCATCCTCTGTCACTGTGGACAGAGGGAGCACTAAGCCCACAACACAAACAGCAGTGTGCAGATCCTCCAGTTAAGGAGGCATTTCCTCCTGTGCCTTCTCCCACATTGATAAGAGGCATCCCAGAAGGCACCTAGGGGGTGCAAAATGGGTGAGTGCCCGAGAATGTGTCACGTGAGTGTGCAAATGCACTTCCCAGAAGTAATTTGTTACGGCTTATCTATTAGAATGTGGCATGCAGAAGAGAGGTGAGGAGCGGGACAGGGGGTCCCTTCCTCCTCAGCCGTTACAGAGTCATAAACCCATTGGGTTATCTCTGGGGTGGAAGTGGACATAGTCACAACAGAGAGGGCCCAGAGCCTAAGTCTCACTTTGGGAATACAGTACTGTACACTGTATATGAATGCCGCTGCCACTGTGTTGAAGCCATTGGATGCAGTTAATCATATTGGGCATTGTTGTTTATTGATGTGTTTGACAGGTCGTCATTGCAAATAATAGACGTACATGTATATGGAGAAGGAGGAAGAGGGATGGACAAACTACTCTTTTTCTTACTGTACTACCAAAGGAGAAGATGTGGGACAACTTCACTTCCTCATCCCGCCGTCCCTCCACATAAAGAGGGAACCCCTTAGTTGGTGTCCCTGGAGTTGAATTTCAAATAATGACCCATTTAGTCCTCTCCAGGGCCACCCCACATGTATGTCAGTGTGTTATGACCATGCTGTCACTGTTTCCCATTAATCACCCATTCATTCTCTCTATGATTAATCTCTCCATCTGGAGCTGTCCTGACGGTACAGGTACCAGTAGACTAGGGTTCCTTTACAGCCAGGTGTAGAGGAGTGAGGCACCAGTAGACTAGGGTTCCTTTACAGCCAGGTGTAGAGGAGTGAGGCACCAGGAAACTAGGGTTCCAGGTGTAGAGGAGTGAGGCACCAGTAGACTAGGGTTCCAGGTGTAGAGGAGTGAGGCACCAGTAGACTAGGGTTCCTTTACAGCCAGGTGTAGATGAGTGAGGCACCAGTAGACTAGGGATCCTTTACAGCCAGGTGCAGAGGAGTGAGGCACCAGTAGACTAGGGTTCCTTTACAGCCAGGTGTAGAGGAGTGAGGCACCAGTAAACTAGGGTTCCAGGTGTAGAGGAGTGAGACACCAGTAGACTAGGGTTCCAGGTGTAGAGGAGTGAGGCACCAGTAGACGAGGGTTCCTTTACAGCCAGGTGTAGAGGAGTGAGGCACCAGTAGACTAGGGTTCCAGGTGTAGAGGAGTGAGGCACCAGTAGACTAGGGTTCCTTTACAGCCAGGTGTAGAGGAGTGAGGCACCAGTAGACTAGGGTTCCTTTACAGCCAGGTGCAGAGGAGTGAGGCACCAGTAGACTAGGGTTCCAGGTGTAGAGGAGTGAGGCACCAGTAGACTAGGGTTCCAGGTGTAGAGGAGTGAGGCACCAGTAGACCAGGATTCCAGGTGTAGAGGAGTGAGGCACCAGTAGACTAGGGTTCCAGGTGTAGAGGAGTGAGGCACCAGTAGACTAGGATTCCAGGTGTAGAGGAGTGAGGCACCAGTAGACTAGGATTCCAGGTGTAGAGGAGTGAGGCACCAGTAGATCAGGATTCCAGGTGTAGAGGAGTGAGGCACCAGTAGACCAGGATTCCAGGTGTAGAGGAGTGAGGTACCAGTAGATCAGGATTCCAGGTGTAGAGGAGTGAGGCACCAGTATACCAGGATTCCAGGTGTAGAGGAGTGAGGTACCAGTAGATCAGGATTCCAGGTTTAGAGGAGTGAGGCACCAGTAGACCAGGGTTCCAGGTGTAGATAAGTGAGGCACCAGTAGACCAGGATTCCAGGTGTAGAGGAGTGAGGCACCAGTAGACCAGGATTCCAGGTGTAGAGGAGTGAGGCACCAGTAGACTAGGGTTCCAGGTGTAGAGGAGTGAGGCACCAGTAGACTAGGATTCCAGGTGTAGAGGAGTGAGGCACCAGTAGACTAGGATTCCAGGTGTAGAGGAGTGAGGCACCAGTAGATCAGGATTCCAGGTGTAGAGGAGTGAGGCACCAGTAGACCAGGATTCCAGGTGTAGAGGAGTGAGGTACCAGTAGATCAGGATTCCAGGTGTAGAGGAGTGAGGCACCAGTAGACCAGGGTTCCAGGTGTAGATAAGTGAGGCACCAGTAGACCAGGATTCCAGGTGTAGAGGAGTGAGGTACCAGTAGATCAGGATTCCAGGTGTAGAGGAGTGAGGCACCAGTAGACTAGGGTTCCAGGTGTAGAGGAGTGAGGCACCAGTAGACCAGGGTTCCAGGTATAGAGGAGTGAGGCACCAGTAGACTAGGGTTCCAGGTGTAGAGGAGTGAGGCACCAGTAGACTAGGATTCCAGGTGTAGAGGAGTGAGGCACCAGTAGGACAGGATTCCAGGTGTTGACATTATCTATCACACACATGTGCAAGTTAAGATCCCCGGTAAGAATGGCACAAATAGTAAACATTATCCTGCTACCCTGCATACATTTAAAGCTTTTTTACAGTACTAATACATTGAAACTACATATGTACTGTACAGTAGTAGATTCTCTCAGAGCTGTGCTGTGCCACCATTTGTGCTGAGGCCACAGGCTGGAGAGTGGAGCTAGCCCAGAGGAAGTCCCTCTATGACCCATCTGTAAAGGTGATTAAGGCCCCGTTAACATGGTCCTCAAGGACGCTGCAGCCTGGCTCTGACTATCTCCAGCTGCTGCATGCTCCTGGTGTGGAGGCTACTACACTACACTGAACTACACTGAACTACTTTACCCAGCAATCACTTGTGGGGAGATGGAGATTGTTACCATGGGAAGCTTTGGTAAAGATGTACACTGTCTATTAGTATCTGACATGGTCAGTGCGTGTTTTGATGTAGGCACAGCTAACTCTGATTTTGGGAGGTGGTCATTAGTCCTTAGGTGTAGGTTTCAGATGACTTAAATTCACTCTTTGCCAGCAAGGAGCAGGGTCAACTAATCGTGATATATTGTTTTTTTCTGATATTCCAGTAAATTAAATGGTTATCCTTGCTTTTGCGTCTTGTTTTTCCTTGGTTGGTTTGATTGCTAATTACCTTGCTTCAGTGTGATGACGTTTGTACTCAAAGTTCACCTGTTCCCTATCAGCTCCACAACCCTGTTCCTAAGCACAGCTACGTGACTTTCGCATCTCACTGAAAAATCTCACCGCAACTTGTTTGTAAGTGTTTGATATGATCCAGTGTAATCTAGGCCTCTTTGCTGCTAAAAGGACCATAATCCATACGGGCCAGGGGCTTTGAGTAAGTGGACGTGGTAAAGTGTCTGTCAGGCCCCTATTTAATCACAGCTCTGCTATGTAACTGATTGTGCCATTTAGACTTGGCACTTTACGTTGACATGAAAGCCATTTGAGCACTTCCTGCAGGCTGGCCTAACAGGGCTCTTGCTTTCAAACCCTCATCTTATCGGCACCAGTATGAGTGCAGATCGGAGGAGGAGGAGGGGGGGGGGGGGCACCGTAACACCACCAGCCTCTCCTTAATCCTGACCATTCAACTCTGCCTAAACACAGAGCAACTCAGTGTCAGCACAGCCTTATTAACACACTGCAAGGCTTTAGATGGGAATCCTCAGTAACCCTCAACCATGACTTGGAGTTTATCCCCCTCCACCCCATTCCGTTTGGAGCTGGTGCTCTGAGAAGAGGAGCCAGTGGAGTGGAGAAAGTTGGCCAACATTACTTGGAGTATTGAGTGTATTTGGTTTAATTCCCACTATCAATATTGTGGTTATTTCACATCAACAGTGGATTAAGTTATGCCATTTTGTATAACCGATGCATTTATGAATTTTCATTTGTCAAATAATCTGCTCAAGAATGTTTGTCAATATGAAATTATTTGACATTTGTGTTAAAAAGAGCTCTTCTTTTAGTCCTGTCCTGATTGTCTGGAATTGAAATGAATATGATTCTCCTGGCGTTTTAAACAGTGCAGTTATGTCCATGTATTTCATTGGGAGTCAACCATAAAGCACCTGTTCCAGGTTGCAGTACATTCTCGTTGTTCCAAAGTTTGGTTGTGTTGCAGATGTGGGCCAGATGTTACATCTGTTTCCTGATTCGTCAGTTAGACCTCTGGCCATATAAACTAACTGAGATACCCTAGAATACCCTCTGACCTCTTCTATTGTGCCTTGTATGAGAACTCACGGTTCCCTATAACATTGAGTTGTGGTAATGATAGGTACGAATCAATCATTGAAAAATGGATACTCCCTTTTTTATATATTCTCAGGACATGTACAGTACACAACATGAACCATACTTATTGTTTAAACAATCCCATGTTATCTGTAAGCAGTACTTTCATGAGGGTAACCCCTTATCCTGATTCAACATGGCAATTTGGAGATTAAGCAGCTATGATTATAGGATTTATAGAGCATCTCATCCCTATGTTTTCCCTCCATCACTTCGGTCTCTCTGTCTGTCTGAGAGTCTGTACTCCACAGGGAGATGCTGTTCCTCCTCCAGCTCTGTTTACAAACCCTGGTCCAACACCCTGTGACCGCTGCACATATGACGGCTCCACAGCAGCCCCTCTCTCTGTCTGTTTACGCTGTGAGCCAGGCCATGCACGTCACTGCTGAGTCACACAGAGGCTGTAGCCTAGGGGATGAACTCTAGGGGCGCAGGGGGCACGACCCATGGGGGGCTGCAGGTGCAGGAATGGGCCACAGACTTTAGAAGTGGGTGGTAGGGGGTGGTACAGGCCCTGGGGATGGGCAGTCAGGGGGGTTGGTACAGCAGTGGCCAAGCCACTGGCCCTCTGATCTCCATACATCCTCACTACCCCAGAGGTCAAAGTTCACGTGCTAGATCAATACTGGAAACTGAATAATGAAGTCAGGGATGCATTTTTGGAAACCCTGTCTACCTAGAACCAGACAGAATTTATTCATCTTAAGTGGGAATCTGCAAAACATGACGTTTAATATAACAGCCTTGTTTGCGTTTTCCATGAGAAAGTAGGAAGCTTTTGGCCCGGCTCCATGCGCTCACAGCTACCTTAAAGTCCATGCCTCCCACAGAAAGGCTCCTCCGTCATGTGCCGGGGTCTGGGGACAACCATCCTTCCCATGGTGCTCATGTTCCTCCCATGTCCCTCCTGGGGCCTGGAGGGACGAAGGGGGACAGAGGGGGATGGAGGGGGGATGTAAGAGGAGGATAGAGTAGGTCCGGCTGTGAGGAGAGAGAGGGAGAGAGAGACACACACACATCTGTTTCTCATCTCGATGGGAAAATTCCCCTGATCCTGGAGATTTGGCTGGAGTCCCTCAGATATAGCAGCCTGGCTCCTCGGAGGCTCCGACATCGTAAGCGAGCTCCCTCTGGCCTTGTTGGCCCAGTTCCACTGTGACCCCCTCCGCCAGGATGAACGGAACCCTAGCCAGAACTGTAGTGACACACTCCCTGGGATAGATACTGTATGGGCGAGACAATGACACAAAGGAATAATGTGTAGAGGTCTTGGCTGATTGTGAGCTCTTATTGTGAGTTGGATATTGGTGACAGCAGGCACCATGGCAACATGATGCATACTCTTTATTGCTTTGTCTGCTGCCTGAATTTAACATTGCCAGACATACTTAAGCCTTATTATGCTATTCACACCCTAACTCCAACTCCTAAACCAGTTTTGTGGCTTGATTTAGAGATTTCACATCATGGTCTTCTATCATGTCTTTGCACTGTGAATTGTGCAGTTATTTGCATTCTCTTCCTCTACGCATCCCTGGATACAATCCAGGTCAGTGAATTGATTAATAAATGGGCTGATTGTGTGGTATGGTAGGTGGCCACATGTAGTGTTCAACATGTGTGACACATTGACTCTGCCTGACTTGGCCACAGCCCTCTCCTGTTACCACGACGCTCTGGGGTGCTGCTCTGTTTATTTTCCCCTGATTAGCACTGCTTATTTTCACTCTCTCACACACTCCTCGCGGAAGAGTCAGAGGCAGCGGGATGTGGGGGGCTGTAGCCTGCATCCCTTCAATGCCTCCCACTCCCCTTGTGGTCCCCAGAATACCCCCCCCCCCCCAACAAAACTCTGACTGCCCCCCAAAACACACACTCATGCCCCAAGTGTTGCCCTGTCGCTCTCTCTCTCTGCAGGGAGTGTCAAACACAGCTCCTTCTTAGCTTCAATCAACCACAAGCTCTCTCTTAGCATAGTGACAGCTCAGGTTGCACAGAAGAGTGATACAATTTCAACACTCACCACTGCTAGTGCTTGTGATTCTTTGTGTCTCTCCCAGACTTGCACTGTTCGAAGGAGTTCATTATCTCTGATAACACATGAGATTACTGGGATGTTCTGGTTTTACAGATAAGATGGCCGCCCAGTTGTAGGCCTACATAACAGCAGGCTGACGATACAGCAACCTCACAGTTGGCTGCTGGAAAAGAGACCGGCTCAGCATCAGATCCCTCAGCTCTGCGGATTACTAAAATCTCTGAAAACGTAATAAGGGAACTGAAGGGTTTTGATAGCGTGTTGGGGGTGATATCCTGGACCTGGTGACATTGATCAGCTTCTGTTCCCTACAGCCTGCACATCACTTTAATCAAATTACTTCATTGACGCACCAATGTAGAACAGACAGGTTTTTGATCGTTCTTGGCAAACACACCTTGAAACATGCATCGTTTTGATTTCTGAATAATTAGATTCTATTTCATGTTGGATTTATATTGAATTTCATGGGTGATTTTACTCACGTGATTCATTTCTAATAATGAATATGTGTGTTATATGTGTGTTTCCTGTTTAGCTGAGTCAGACAGAGACAGAGGGTCAGAGAGGAGTCCAGGCTGGGCCAGTAGAGAGGCACTGAGAACCTCAGGACAGGCCCCTCCTTTCTCACAAGCCCAGCCTTCCTCAGGCAGATGGTTGGAGTCTTACAATGTTTATTAATCCAAAAAGGGATAGGCAAGAGAATGGTTGTGTACAGTCAAAAGGTCAAAACCAGTTCAGAGTCCAATAGGTACCAAAGAGCAGGCAGATTGAAGGTCAGGGCAGGCAGGATGATCAGGCAGGCAGGAAAGTAGTCCAGAGTCAGGCAGGGGTCAAAACCAGGAAGACTAGCAAAAGACAATAGAAAAGGAGTACGGGGAAAACCACGCTGGTTGACTTGACTAAACATACCAGACGAACTGGTACAGAGAGACAGGAAACACAGGGATAAATACACTGGGGGAAATAAGCAACACCTGGAGGGGTGGAGACAATCACAGGGACAGGTGAAACAGATCAGGGTGTGACATGCAGTCACAAATATTTGCCATCTTTACCCTTAGCATTTGCTTTAGCATGGTTCATATACTGCCATGTGCATCCCATCGGTTCAACGGCCCTGTGTCGCTGTCCTGTTGTTTATCCACCCTGGTGGTCTCATTTAGCTGTCCCTTCCAGGCACACAGCCATCTGGGACTGCTTTTCTCTACTATCTGCCTGGCAGCCATGCTCCATGACCCGACGCTTACAACCAGGCATACAACAACAAACAGACATGGTCAGGAGTAATGAAAACCACTGTCTAGCAAGTGCACAGTAGCCGTGGAGCAGCAAGCGGACGTGAATTGAGTCCTGATAATAGATGGCACTACTACCAAATTCCCATCAGCCTGGTTGTATAGTTTATCATTCTAAGTTATTAACCTTCCCCAGCTTTGACCCCCGTCCACCCTCTCCCTGCTCCCCTTCCCCGATGTGCTGTGTTCTACAAGCTATAGCTATTTGAGGGAATGTATTTCTCTACACATAAATAACTGTTAAGGCACAATTTTTCTTGGCTTCAGTTTGTGTAAACACTGGTTCAGAGATGGATTTCACCTTGCACTTGCTCAGGCCATGTCCTACTTCTCTCTCTCTCTCTCCTCAGGCTCCTGTTGGATAGTCCATCTCTCATTTCAGCACTTCTCCCCTCAGAGTTTGTCATCAATAAACACAGAGTGTTAATGTGTGAATTAGGGACACCCCTTCGTTAGAGACAGGGTATGAGACCTCCATTGGTATTCATGATGATACTGTAAGCACTTGAAATGTTCACTGATCAAGCCCCAAGTCATCTGACCTTTACCACTTACCGTGATGATGATCTTTAAGGTCACGATCACTGCTATTGGTGCAGCGATCTGTTTTATGAAAATAGGGAGTTAGAACAGGGTCAGTTGAACATGTTGTAACCACGAACAGACATCATTAGTCAGAGATTGTGACGCGTTCTAGTTTCAGATGCAAGGACTGACCATGCATGATATGTATACAGTGGGGAGAACAAGTATTTGATACACTGCCGATTTTCCTACTTACAAAGCATCTAGAGGTCTGTAATTTATCATAGGTACACTTCAACTGTGAGAGACGGAATCTAAAACAAAAATCCAGAAAATCACATTGTATAATTTAAGTAATTAATTTGCATTTTATTGCATGACATAAGAATTTGATACATCAGAAAAGCAGAACTTAATATTTGTTACAGAAACCATTGTTTGCAATTACAGAGATCATACGTTTCCTGTAGTTCTTGACCAGGTTTGCACACACAGCAGCAGGGATTTTGGCCCACTCCTCCATACTGGTGATTGACCGTCATCTTGAACTTCTTCCATTTTCTAATAATTGCACCAACAGTTGTTGCCTTCTCACCAAGCTGCTTGCCTATTGTCCTGTATCCCAGCCTTGTGCAGGTCTACAATTTTATCCCTGATGTCCTTACACAGCTCTCTGGTCTTGGCCATTGTGGAGAGGTTGGAGTCTGTTTGATTGAGTGTGTGGACAGGTGTCTTTTATACAGGTAATGAGTTCAAACAGGTGCAGTTAATACAGGCAATGAGTGGAGAACAGGAGGGCTTCTTAAAGAAAATCTAACAGGTCTGTGAGAGCCGGAATTCTTACTGGTTGGTAGGTTATCAAATACTTATGTCATGCAATAAAATGCAAATGAATTACTTAAAAATCATACAATGTGATTTTCTGGATTTTTGTTTTAGATTCCGTCTCTCACAGTTGAAGTGTACCTATGATAAAAATTACACTCTGCATGCTTTGTAAGTAGGAAAACCTGCTAAATCAGCAGTGTATCAAATACTTGGTCTCCCCACTGTGTGTGTGTGTATATATATATATATATCTACACTTTATTTCTGATTAATTTGATGTTATTTTAATAGACAAGAAATGTGCTTTTCTTTCAAAAACAAGGACATTTCTAAGTGACCTCAAAGTTTTGAATGGTAGTGTATATTTTTTTTAACAATGTCTTGAGGCTATAGAGTTATTTTCAAATTTATTTTTTAAAGTAAAGCAAGCTTGCATTTTGAGTTCTGCTGGGATACAACAGTTGAACTATAGCTCATGAGTCATTTATAGGTTATATTTTTCAAGAATCAATAAGTCCAGAAATGGATGTAGCAACTGTAGATTACCCCTTTAATTTATTCAGGTTTATTTAATGGTAGATGTGTGTGTTTCTGAGGAAACTCTTCCATTTAACCCCAGAGGATAAACTCATTTGCGCGTAAAAAAAAAACACTTTCTCCCCAGGAAAAATAAACAGCAGTGCTCTAGTGGGACTGCCGTCTACTGAATCTAACTGCTCTATGATTAATTCCATGTTTTTTTTAAGTGTCTCTCACATTCAGAAATAAATCTAATCTCTTTGACAATCAATCCCAGTATAATCAACAGTATCAAAACGTTTACTTCTTCCTCATATCCTTATCGTATGTCAACACATTCATACTGCCCTCCAAAAATGACCTCCGTTCAAGTTATAGAGCTGATGAAGAATCATGTTTATAAAGCAATCTACAGCTTTATTCTATATTCCTCAGTACACCTGCTGTTGTACAAAAAAAACACTGTGTATACAATGTTTATATACTTAGCACCTGGTGTTTTATTACATGTTTTGATAAGGTTGTTATAGCAGAAGAATGATGTTTAGAACATCTAATTTACTCGGCAGCGGCCCCAGCCCAGCTGGAAGTTAAACATGTTCCCCTTCTCCACATGGACTCCTGTCTGTTCTGGACATGTGTTACCTCTTAATGGAGTTTAGCATATCATCATGGCCGTGATGAATTATAACCTGCTCTTTGACTGTGGGAGACTAGGATTGCTTCGGCAACTATCCACCACTGGCTCCTCATTTATAAATCTAACGGCTTTTACCAGTCGCTTCAACACGAGCCATGATAACTCACTCTGAAAGCGGTTTTTCCTCCTCTGGCTGACCAACCGCATGCTGCGTCCTTCACCGTGGCTGGCTGGTGCAAGTCATGAAACTCTATCTTAGAAAAACACTTGGGATTCCCTCTGAGAGTTCCTCTGCTCTGCTGCAGGTCCTCATCAAGCTCAGCTAGAGAGAACAGCCTCACAAAGACAGGAGGGCTCACTTGAGTGGAGAGGGCTATCAGAGGAACTGAACTGCTCATAGATTGTATTTTTTTAACCCTTATTTTACCAGGTAAGTTGACTGAGAACACATTCTCATTTACAGCAATAACCTGGGGAATAGTTACAGGGGAGAGGAGGGCTGAATGAGCCAATTGTACGCTGGGGATGATTAGGTGACTGTGATGGTTTGAGTGCCAGATTGTGAATTTAGCCAGGACACCGGGGTTAACACCCCTACTCTTACAATAAGTGCCATGGGATCTTTAGTGACCACAAAGAGTCAGACACCCATTTAAAATCCCATCCAAAAGACTGCACCCTACACAGGGCAATGTCCCCAATCACTACCCTGGGGATATATTTTTTTAGATCAGAGGAAAGAGTGCCACCTACTGGCCATCCAACACCACTTCCAGCAGCATCTGGTCTCCCATCTAGGCAATGGACCAGGACCAACCCTGCTTAGCTTCAGAAGCAAGCCAGCAGTGGGATGCAGGGTGGCATGCTGCACATAGAGAATTTGGTGAATCTTGCCAGTGTATCGCACCAGTACTGGTAGTTCAGCACAGACATTGCACAGCTGCAAGTCCCTAGAATTGCTTCTCAGATGAAGACTGAAGAACAGAGCCAATATTTCTATGGATGTTTCCAGAATACCGAACATCTTCCCTCTTGGCTTGTGTTCACTGTGGATGATTGGAGCTGTGTTGTCCAAGTCACAGCTGCATCATGTTACACAATCCTCAAGTTAAAGCTCAAATCAGGGAAAACCCTGTTTTGATTTTTCTATTTAGTTAACGCTGTTTAACACCTTATGACTAAAAATAACTTCCTACAACAAGTGTTGTGCCGGACATCCTTATGAAGGAAACAATACCCGGACAGAATAGACCATGCATGAAAACAGGATGACACCTGACAACCTTGAAGATGTGACGCGGAAGTGTAAACAGGATTTGAAGTGGTTCAAATGAAATAATGGTAATCACCTTAAGCAACAATAAGCAGATTTTTACTCAGGGCTGGTGCATTTACCCCCTGCCACTATATCATGGTTTTTCAACAGTGTGTGGGGGACAAAACATGTCAAGAGTGTCTGGGCCAATTAATGGCAGGAAGACAGGGTCTGGTGATAGGATGATGTAACATCCTGTTGAGTTGCTGGCCAGGTGGTTGAGTGTTGGCCTGGTCAGGCCTCACCGATATGATACAACTCTGAATCATCAGAGAGTCCTCTTGAGTAACCATTCCCTTAGTTTTGCTTCTCTTTATAGATCATACTGTTTTTGGAACTGAAGAACACATTTACCCAAAAAGAACTTCAGTTGGCCATACTATAATAAGGGATTCCACAGCCTTTTGTTGTCGACGGGCCATATCATCAACAAAGACCACAATGTACCATAGGAGTTACTGCAATGACTTTACCCATTGTTGATCCTATATCTCAGGAGCTGAGGAGATCTCTGTACTCTCAATCAGTCCTCTGAAATGGCAGGAGGGGTTCCCTGGCCACCTCCTCCCTAAAGGGCCCACCATGGAGGAAACCAGAGCTGCCCTAACAATGATGAATGGACGTCATTAATGTTGTTAATCTGTTTACCTTTTTCTCTGCAATCTGGGAAAATGAGGGGTCAACAACGAGGAGTAAATGTTCTTACTTCGGCACCCCAGTTCCTGCAAGCCACCCATTTGGTCTTCAGAACATCAATAGCCACTACAGAGTGTGCAGGGGACTCATTAACTACATGTTGACCTGACAATCTTCTGCACTACCTTCTACTGGAGCACTCCCCACACGGCCTATTACTATGCAGTTTTAGTTAGGATTTTTTTTATATCACTTATCCCAAATTCCTTGACAAAATAATCATGGACTTGTTACATCTTCTTTAATTAATCTTTGAGATTGGGAATAATTAATAACTTTTCTGCTCTTAATGGTCTCCTAGATTATCTGTCACTTATCCACATACTGTGGAGGAAGCAGCTCATTTTCCATTGACTACTCCGTTTGTGGCAGTTTTACAGGCTTATCACCCACATTTAACATGTTACGGTTTATTACTTGAACTGTGAACTTGGCCTAAAATATGTTTTGTCATTACAGACAGTCCTTGACTTCTATTCATTATTTGAAGTTCTTGAAAATAAACCCCAGTTCCATTTTACTCATACCAAATGTATGATCAGAGCAGGAATTAGACTTTCTCTTGTCTAAACACACGGACAGGCGTCAGAATGTTTGACATTGGACAAGAGAGCACAAGAATAACATTGAACCTCCAGCACTATGTATTGAGCGAAAGCACTGCAGGACCCAGGGTTGTTTCAGGGGACGAAGGACAGCATAAAGATTCATCTGCCTTTAGAGCACAGTCACTCTCACCACGTTTGCTTGTCCTGTCAGCATATATTTATACTGCAAACATACTGAGGGAGCTAATTAGCTCCTATCAGGCAGTGCACCTTTAAAAACAGGCATATATCACTGGACAAGATGGTGAGCCAGCAGAGGCATAGCTCTGTACTGAGTGTTTGAGTCTGTCCTCTGAACAAACACAGCCCAAGGCCACTGTTGTTGTAGGAGATGACCACTTGGGTTTTTTAGCCCTTCATTTTCACAGGTTGTACTTATTTTTCTTTCCTTTTATGCAAAACGCCTGTGAAAACACACACAAAGTCCCCAGTCATGGTTGATGGTGCTGATATTTGTGATATTGTAAATGTGATTGCATTGGATGATTTTAAGACATAATTTATTTGTTCCCTTCCTACCAAGTCACCGACACTGTTAATGTTTTGCCTAATGGCAGAACTTGGTGAGATAATGTTCAGTCCAGATAATCCATGTTGTCAGTTTGGTGAAAGTATTCCTTTTGTAAATACATGTTTCCCAAGGATTAACGTGGAGCAAGTGTGTAACAATTTTTAAATGCCCCTTTCTCCTAAAAGGAATTATAAATGTAGCAACTTTCAAAGCAGCCTCCAACTAAAGTGTACGATACACCATTTTGAAGCGCAGAGTCTGTACTTTCAGAAAATGTAAAAAGAAAGCGAATCACTTAAATTTGATACACCCCCATAGTGAAATGCAGACACATTTGGCACCAATATATAATTAATGTTTCTGATTTTGAATGTGTGAATACTAAAGATGCACTAAAGATCTTTGAGTTACATTTTTCCATAATCGTGTTCTGGCAGATTCTGGGTGTATATTCTGTCCAGGGTGCTGTTTAGGTAATGAAGGGATGATATTTGGAAAACTACAGATAAAAATTATTATTGCTATGAAGAAAGAATATGGCAGTCTGAACAGGAGTGGCCAGAGGTGGTCATGAGGGTAGAAGGTATCTTCCCTATTATGTAAATGCATACCTATGGTTTCCATGATATAATCTACCTGACTCATTTACGCACAACCATATGAAGCAAAATGTGTGGTTTACCTTAAAGGTTCTTAAAATACATATATAAACATCATTATACATTGTAAGTATATCTGTGTTGTAATTCTATGGTACTGTTTGAGAAGTTGTTTATCATCCATGTCCATTTGCGCTGACCCATGGTCCATAGAGCTGGGCTGGGTGTGTAGGTGGTGCTAGGGGGGGGGGGGGGGGGGGGGGGGGATCGCTGGGACTCCTCAGAGTGTCTGAAATGTTTACAAACACCATCATCCTACGTGTGGTCTGTACAATAGTGGACGGCGGTGGAATCATTCAGGGCTGCTGGAGGAATGTGTGGAAGCCAAGTGAAGAATCCTTGCATTCCTGTGCTACTGCAAACACAGGAGACCCATACAGAAGATTAACTCTGCGTGTCAACAGTCAAGGAATCTCTCTGTCTCTCAGACCTAACTAAATAGAAAAGTCCATCTCTCTTAAAGAGAAAATCTCCATGCATCCTGGATCCTGAACTTTACCCATGGAGAAGGGTATTAAATGCTCCTGCTAAAAAGGGAATATAAATGTTTGCTTTGCTCAAGTGACTTTGTACGTCCTGAGTACCTTCAGGAACGCTTTCTCAGCCAGAGGATGTCCCGGTTGTAGAAAATAACCTTCTGTATCTCACAAAAGTAATAGGATTATCATACACTAGAGGCTGGAAATGGACCAACTGTACAACACCAACAATAAGATGCTCTTACTGAAGCTGCTTTGGTGGCACACCATTGATCTTTTTTTTTTGCATTGTGGTACTAATCAGTCTCCCCAAAATCAGACTATTTGCATCAGATTTGATGGCACACATGGGGTGGGTTGGGGTGGGGGGGGGATCAGAGTGGGGGGGATATAGTTTGACAGTGACTGCCAAAGAGCATAGTATCCTTTCTAATGACAATGTCATCAGTGGCACTCATTCTTCTGTAAATTGGCACATTTGTAATGTCTAAATCCTAACAGCCTGACAATTAGGGACCATGTTGGTCTCTGGGCCTGAACAATGATAAATTGTTGAGAAGAAAGAACCTTAACTGCCCAACACATGTCAAAGGATTCATACAGTTATCAACAATCTGGGTATATGGATGAAAAACTCTACACCATAAGAACACAGCATATACCTCCACTAGTTCCATGAAGTATTTCCCGAGGAGAGGAGGAGTGTATCACGACTAGAGAGAGATTGAGGGAAACTGGAGGGGAGGGGATTTAAATGGGTAACATGTTGAGAGGTAGTGAGGCAATTAGTGACAAGAATGTCACTTTGTCGAAGAAATGCACAGAGCAAGACCGAAATACCACCATTCAAATTAACCAGGTTACCGAAGTGTGACAGCAGCTCCTCGTGCACTTTTTGGAAGGAACATATATGTAAACTTTTGGAAAAATATCTATAGATTTTTTTTCGACTTGCTGATTTGTTGGACACGTTCTGGTAAAAGTATTGTCTGGTTTAGGAGGAATATTTTATGTGCAGTATTACTGTGACATTTTTGTAACCTATTTCAAAAAGGAAACAATATTATTTAAAATAATAATAAATAAAAATTGCATATAAGATTATACAAATATATCAATTTACGTTCTGAGAGGCTTTTTCTGTAGCTCGGTCAACTTCATCAGGTTACTCTTGAGAGCGGTCATTGCCTCGCCGTTATTGAAGGAACGAGGTAGAAGTGTCTCAGCTGCAATTTCTTCTCTGGACTGGAGAAGAATAATCACTGCTCCGCTTATCTGCTGCACATTGGAGGATATCGCTTACATTGTAAAACTTCATCATCTGGCCTTCTGACAAGAAACACGAAATGAAACCCTTTGCCTCGTTCGTCATCCAGATTGCAGTGACGCTCCAACTTCAGTTTTCACCTGCTCAGGTATGCTATGTTTCAATATTCTACACAGAACACAGCGCAAATTAAATATTTATTTTCATTTTTATTCAAGCTACAATTCATATCCAGTTTATTGCGATATACCAATAGGGCATATAATTGGCCTAAATATTTGAGGATACGTCTAATGTTATAACAAATTATCAATATGATTATTTGTATGATTACACTGAAACATATGATTATTGTGATTCGTATTGTTAACAAGCTAATATAACTATAAATACATGTAAACATATATTTTTATTACACTGGTATTGACATATCAGATTAGACCACAAAGACGTATTTCTAACTGACTCAGCAAAAGCCATTCAGAGCGCTATGTCGATTTCTCATTGTGTCTTGATGATACTATGATCCCTTTTTGAACGCGTGCCATGCTGACACAGTTGTGTTATGAGGTGGAACGTGACAAACTGCATCTCTCTGTCTCAGACCGTTCAAAGTTTTCATAGGGTTTCCAGGATACATTTTGGGCGATTTAAGAACTTTATGAATGATATGCGCAAATGAGCATCGTATATATAATGATTGATTTCTTTATGAACGGTTCAGGTAAAACTCGATCTGTCTCTGGCCACTAAGTTCTTTTCTAAGCATAATTGAATATGAGAATTTCAGAGTTAGAAAAGAAAACCATTGTCTCCAAACGTCCTACTCCAGGACGGCAGGAGAGCAACAGAGCCTTGTAATTCTGCTAGAGGCTTAGAGACTTGGCAGTGTCACTCTGGTCAAACTGGCAAGAGAGTGCAGTAATGAGAAATTCACATCTCTGCACTTTTCACCTCACCTGCTAAAAGCTGTAATTTTCTCCACTGTCTTTTCTCCTGCCTTTAATACGGCAGTGTGTGTGTGTGTGTCCTCTGTCACTATATGCAGTTTTAGTCAGAAGCTAGCCTCAGAAGCCATTAGTGTAATCCAGGGCCCTATTAGGACAAAGCTGGTCTGTGTTCTCAGTGCCTTGTCATTGCCAACCTTAGTCACAAAATGTACCGGCAATACGTTTGCCCGGAAATGAGAGGTAGGCCCCATTCAAAGTCTTGTGCCATCCTGCAATAACACTTGTGCCACCAACCGGACATTGGACATTTGCAAATGTGTCTGCTGTGAGTGCAGTACCAGAGCGAATCCATTCAGTCTCTCTCTTTCTCTAAGGTGAGTAATCGTTGGCTCTGTCTCCACTGCCGCTAGTCCCTGCCACTCATGTTTAATGGAGAGCAGGTCTCCTCCCAGGGCCCATCCACTCATGTTTAATGGAGAGCAGGTCTCCTCCCAGGGCCCATCCACTCATGTTTAATGGAGAGCAGGTCTCCTCCCAGGGCCCCATTCACTCATGTTTAATGGAGAGCAGGTCTCCTCCCAGGGCCCATCCACTCATGTTTAATGGAGAGCAGGTCTCCTCCCAGGGCCCATTCACTCATGTTTAATGGAGAGCAGGTCTCCTCCCAGGGCCCATTCACAACCATTGTCTCACTGTTCATAAACTGACTCTGCCTATTGGTCGTAATGGCACTGCAGTTGTTGCCCTGTGCCCGTAGGCGTTGTGTGAATGAGGAGACTTGAGTTCCACTTCTCTGAGGCTCATCTGAGCTCTAAGGATGGGGGGACAAGAGTCGCACACCCCTCTGGGTTTTTCATGCAGAGCAGAGCCCTGGGTCAGAGCTCAGAGGGAGAGGCTGGCTGGCTGGCTGGCTGGCTGTCTGGCTGGCTGGCTGGCTGCTACAGGAACTGGAGTTAGTAGGAGAGTGGGAGTCTAGGAGGGGAGAGGCAGGGTCTGGGGCTGAGGCTGCCACATCATTAATACTAATCCACATAATCAGCTCATGGCCTGCTTAGTAAAAACATGAGGGGTGAGAAAATCCAGTGCTCTTAACACGTATCAGGTCAAGCTGGTGTCCGCAGTTTGTAGACGGATGGGGAATGTAAACTACACAACCCTGAGCTACAACATACAGTAAAGGAGGCCTTTAAAATATATATCACACTTGTCAAATGTCACGTTCATATGCTGCAACATCAAATCAAATCAAAACCAATTTTATTTGTCACATGCCCCGACAACATATTTACTTACAAGCCCCTAACCAGCAATCCAGTTAAAAAAAATAGAGTTGATCAAATATTTACTTACAAGCCCCTAACCAGCAATGCAGTTTAAAAAAATAGAGTTGATCAAATATTTACTTACAAGCCCCTAACCAGCAATCCAGTTTAAAAAAATAGAGTTGATCAAATATTTACTTACAAGCCCCTAACCAGCAATCCAGTTAAAAAAATAGAGTTGATCAAATATTTACTTACAAGCCCCTAACCAGCAATCCAGTTTCAAAAAATAGAGTTGATCAAATATTTACCAAATAAACTCAAGTAAAAAAAATCAAATAGATCAAAAAGTAACACAAGAAATGTATATAATAATGAGGCTATATACAGGGGTACCGGTACTGAGTCAATGTGCGGGGGTACAGGATAGTCAAGGTCATTTGTAAGGTGACTATGCATAGATAAAAAACAGCGAGTAGCAGCAGTGTAAAAACAATGGGGGGGGGAGGGGGGGGGTCAATGTAGATAGTCCGGGTGGCCATTTGATTAGTTGTTCGGCAGTCTTATGGCTTTGGGGTAGAAGCTGTTAAGAAGCCTTTTGGTCCTAGACTTGATGCTCCGGTACCACTTACCGTGCGGTAGCAGAGAGAACAGTCTATGACTAGGGTGACTGGAGTCTTTGACCATTTTCCTCTGACACCGCCTAGTATATAGGTCCTGGATGTCAGGAAGCTTGGCCCCAGTGATGTACTGAGCCGTACGCACTACCCTCTGTAGCACCTTACGGTAAAATGCAGAGCAGTTGCCATACCATGCTTTCAATGGTGCAGCTGTATACATTTTTGAGGATCTGGGGACCCAGGCCAAATCTTTTCAGTCTCCTGAGGGGGAAAAGGTGTTGTCGTGCCATCTTCACAACTTTATTGGTGTGTTTGGACCATGATAGTTTGTTGGTGATGTGGACACCAAGGAACTTGAAACTCTCGACCAGCTCCACTTCAGTCCCATCGATGTTAGTGGGGGCTTGTTCGGCCCCTCCCTTTCCTATAGTCCACGATCAGTTCCTTTGTCTTGCTCACATTGAGAGAGAGGTTGTTGTCCTGGCACCACATTGCCAGGTCTCTGACATCCTCCCTATATGCTGTCTCATCATTGTCGGTGCTTGGCCATGCCGTCGTGGGTGAACAGGGAGTACAGGAGGGGACTAACCACGCACCCATGAGGGGCCCCAATGTTGAGGATCAGAGTGGCAGATGTGTTGTTTCCTACCCTTACCACCTGGGAGCGGCCTGTCAGGAAGTTCAGGATATAGTTGCAGAGTGAGGTGTTTAGTCCCAGGGTCCTTAGCATAGTGATGAGCTTTGTGGGCACTGTGGTGTTGAACACTGAGCTGTAGTCAATGAACAGCCCTCTCACTTTGGTGTTCCTTTTGTCCAGGTAGGAAAAGGCAGTGTGGAGTGCGATTGAGATTGAGTCATCTGTGGATCTGCTGGGGCAGTTTGCGAATTGAAGTGTGTCTAGGGTTTCTGGCATGATGGTGTGTTTGATGTGAGCCATGACCCGCCTTTCAAACCACTTCATGGCTACTGACGTGAGTGCTATGGGGCGGTAATCATTTAGGCACGTTACCTTCGCTTTCTTGGGCACAGGGACTATGGTGGTCTGTTTGAAAAGTATTACAGACTAGGACAGGGAGAGGTTGAAAATGTCAGTGAAGACACTTGCCAGTTGGTCAGCGCATGCTTTGAGTACACGTCCTGGTAATCCATCTGGCACCACAGCTTTAGGAATGTTGACCTGTTTAAAGGTCTTGCTCACATCGGCTATGGAGAGCGTGATCACACAGTTGTCCAGAACAGCTGGTGCTCTCATGCATGCTTCAGTGTTGCTTGCCTCAAAGTGTGCATAAAAGGCAATTTGCTCATCTGGTAGGCTCGTATCACTGGGCAGCTCGCAGCTCGTAATAGTTTTCAAGCCCTGCCACATCCGACGAGCGTCAGAGCAGATGTAGGATTCAATCTTAGTCCTGTATTGACGCTTTGCCTGTTTGATGGTTCATCTAAAGGCATAGCGGGATTTTTTATATTTGTGTCCAGCTCCTTGCAAGTGGTAGCTCTAGCCTTTAGCTCAGTGCGGATGTTTCCTGTAATCCATGGCTTCTGGTTGAGTAATGTACCAGAAGTCACTGTGGGGACGACGTCGTTGATGCACTTATTGATGAAGCCGGTGGCTGAGGTGGTATACTCCTCAATGCCATTGGATGAATCCTGGACATATTCCAGTCTGTGCTAGCAAAACAGTCCTGTAGCGTAGCATCCCCATCATCTAACCACTTTTGTATTGAGAGAGTCACTTGTACTTCCTGCTTTAGTTTTAGCTTGTAAGCAGGAATCAGGAGGATTGAATTATGGTCAGATTTGCCAAATGGAGGGTGAAGGAGAGCTTTGTATGCGTCTCTCTGTGTGGAGTAAAGGTGGTCTAGATTTTTTTCCCCTCTGGTTGCACATGTGACATGCTGGTAGAAATGAGGTGAAATGTATTTAAGTTTGCCTGCATTAAAGTCCCCGGCCACTAGGAGTGCCGCTTCTGGATGAGCATTTTCTTTTTTTGCTTATGACTTTATACAGCTTGTTGAGTGTGGTCTTAGTACCAGCATTGGTTTGTGGTGGCAAATAGATGGCTACGAATAATATAGATGAGTACTCTCTTAGTAGATAGTGTGGTCTAATCAAATCAAATCAAAGTTTATTTGTCACGTGCGCCGAATACAACAGAATAAACCTTACAGTGAAATGCTTACTTACAGGCTCTAACCAATGGTGCCAAAAAAAAGGTAGGTAAGTAAAGAAATAAAACAACAGTAGAAAGACATTTGAAAAAAGAGTAGCAAGGCTATATACAGACACCTGTTAGGCAGGCTTATAGAGGTAGTATGTACATGTAGGTATCGTTAAAGTGACTGTGCATATATGATGAACAGAGAGTAGCAGAAGCGTAAAAGAGGGGTTGGCGGGTTGTGGGACACAATGCAGATAGCCCGGTCTACAGCTTATCATGAGGTACTCTACCTCTGGCAAGCAATACCTCGATACTTCTTTAATATTATACATTGTGCACCAGCAGTTATTGACAAATAGACACATTGTCTTATTACAACTTTATAACAGTGTTTTTCTGGGCTAGAGCCTGGATGGAATGCTTCTCTTTATCTGCTGCCTTGCTAAATCAATGCTGTTATTGGGGCTGCCAGGGTATTCTGCATGTTTTTCCTAAGTGCTGGTCCAGGGTATGTTCCCAGCTTACTGTAAGATTGTAAAATGAGTGTAAACCATCTTCCTACAGTTATTCCAAGATAAGATGTTTTACTTTCCCTTTTAGGAGTCTTGATATGCAACAGTAAATAATTTCCAGACGTCTCACACAGTAGCCAAAGGATTTATCCAAAGTTTTCTACTTTTTCCCAATCCCACACACTTCATCATGAATTGATCATATGCAGCATTCCAGGGGCACTCCCTGCGTCACTTTTGAGGATCGCAATAAGATCAGAATTGATCTTTTTGCACGTTCACATCTGACCAGAAGCATTCAATCTTACTGAATGTGATGTGGTACTTGAAAACCAGGTCTGGATGGGCTTTGGGTAATGGCCTATTTGAACAAGCTTAAACAAGGTACCGAAACTTAAACAAAGTGCTTATGCTTTGGACGCAGTATGCTGTGTGAGGTCATCCTCAACTGGGTTACCTAGGTGACACTGAGTGCTCAGAGTAATTCTGCTTATGTGAGGAGGACGACTGGGATGTTGGTACAGTTGAAGTCGGAAGTTTACATACACCTTAGACAAATACATTTATATTCAGTTTTTCACAATTCTTGACATTTAATCTTAGTAACAATTCCCTGTCTTAGATCAGTTAGGATCACCATTTTATTTTAAGAATGTGAAATGTCAGAATAATAGTAGAGAGAATGATTTATTTCAGCTTGTATTTCTTTCATCACATTCCCAGTGGGTCAGAAGTTTACATACACTGAATTTGTATTTGGTAGTATTGCCTTTAAATTGTTTAACTTGGGTTTCGGGTAGCCTTCCACAAGCATCCCACAATAAGTTGGGTGAATTTTGGCACATTCCTCCTGACAGAGCTGGTGTAACTGAGTCAGGTTTGTAGGCCTCCTTGCTCGCACACTCTTTTTCAGTTCTGCCCACAAATGTTCTATGTGATTGAGGTCAGGGCTTTGTGTTGGCCACTCCAATGCATTGACTTTGTTGTCTTTAAGCCATTTTGCCACAACTTTGGAAGTATGCTTGAGGTCATTGTCCATTTGGAAGATCCATTTGCGACCAAGCTTTAACTTCCTGACTAATGTCTTGAGATGTTGCTTCAATATATCCACATAATTTTCATTCCTCATGAAGCCATCTATTTTGTGAAGTGCACCAGTCCCTCCTGCAGCAAAGCACCCCCACAACATGATGCTGCCACCCCTTGCTTCACGGTTGGGATGGTGTTCTTCAGCTTGCAAGCCTCCCCCTTTTTCCTCCAAACATAACGATGGTCATTATGGCCAAACATCTTTGTCCCCACGTGCAGTTGCAAACCGTTGTCTGGCCTTTTTATGGCGGTTTTGGAGCAGTGGCTTCTTCCTTGCTTCCCAGCCATTCAGGTAATGTCGATATAGGACTCGTTTTACTATGGATATAGATACCTTTGTACCGGTCTCCTCCAGCATCTTCACAAGGTCCTTTGCTGTTGTTCTGGGATTGATTTGCACTTTTCGTACCAAAGTACGTTAATCTCTAGGAGACAGAATGCGTTTCCTTCCTGAGCGGTCTGACGGCTGCGTGGTCCCATGGTGTTTATACTTGTTTACTATTGTTTGTACAGATGAACATAGTACCTTCAGGGGTTTGGAAATTGCTCCCAAGGATGAACCAGACTTGTGGCGGTCCACAATTTTTTTCTGAGGTCTTGGCTGATTTCTTTTGATTTTTCCATGATGTCAAGCAAAGAGGCACTGAGTTTCAAGGTCGGCCTTGAAATACATCCACAGGTACACCTCCATTGACTCAAATGATGTCAATTAGCCTATCAGAAGCTTCTAAAGCCATTACATAATTTTCTGGAATTTTCCAAGCTGTTTAAAGGCACAGTCAGCTTAGTGTATGTAAACATCTGATCCACTGGAAATGTAATGCAGTGATATATAAGTGAAATAATCTGTCTGTAAACAATTGTTGGAAAAATTACTTGTGTCATGCACAAAGTAGATGTCCTAACCGACTTGCAAAAAACTATAGTTTGTTAACAAGAAATTTGTGGAGTGGTTGAAAAATGAGTCTTAATGACTCCAACCTAAGTGTATGTAAACTTCCGACTTCAACTGTATCTACCCTGCTGGGCCCACAGTAAACCATTCTGCATGCCGGCCAACCAGAATGGAAAAGCAAACATAGGCTATGCGGTTGGGGATACCATTTATAAATGTCCCTCTTCTACGCTCTGGCTATTTTAGGGTGGAGTTGTTTCTCCTCTCTGAAATATCCACCTTTAATTGATGATGATTTCTCGTCAGTGTCATTGCTGCCACTGTGGACACACGTTTTTTTACGACTCTTGTCCGAGAGGAACGTTTAGGCAGACTGGACCATGAAGTGTTTTCAGACCTGTGCCAATTACCCATCCTGCTCCTTTCTCAGGAACAAAAGCACACTGAAGAAGGTGCTATCTAGAACCTTAAAGGGTTCTTTGGCTGTCCCCTTTGAAGAACCCTTTAGGATTCCACGTAGAACCCTTTAAACATAAGAGAACCAAAAAGGGTTCTGCTATGGGGACAGCCAAAGAACCCGTTTGGAACCCTTTTATCTAAGTGTGTGTGTGTGTGTGTGTGTGTGTGTGTGTGTGTGTGTGTGTGTGTGTGTGTGTGTGTGTGTGTGTGTGTGTGTGTGTGTGTGTGTGTGTGTGTGTGTGTGTGTGTGTGAATGCATGCGTGTGTGTGTGTATGTGTGTGCGTGCCTGACTGTCTGTGCATCTCTTGTGTTTGCAGACATGCATTCATCTGAGTGTGTATTTTTTTGTCAGTGTTCCATTCGTTAGAGACAGTCACTGTCGTAGATTGGTTCTCTCCATACAGTCAGGATAGGAAGCACCTGGGTTTCCTTCTAGAACAATGGTGGCCTGGCTGTCTCACCGTCTGACGATCATCCAGTCACCAACCCCATCTTACATCAGAGACAAACGCTCACATTCCATTTATTTTCTGCTCTGTCTTTCCTGTTCTATGTATTTTTAGCACTTCCTGCCCTGGGCACCAAGGTGTGAGGGTACTGATGGTTGTGTGTGTAAAATGACGACTGTAGCACCGTGTGTGTACCAGCACTGACATCCTGTCTTCACTAGCTGCATTCACACTAAGGGTCAATGACTACACTCCAATCAGCCCACTGCCCTGACAGTAACCTTCCAACACCTGCTACCAAAACCATGGGAAGTGTCTCAATGATGTTGCTTACCTTATAACAGATTCCCTATGAAGATGAGTAAGTAAGAATTTCACACAGTGGTGGCTGTCTCATAATGTTCTCCTCTATAGTGGATTATCTATGCATTGAAAACCTCTATGATGAATGAACGGGTAGAACACTGTTCCTCTGTCTCCGTTCCCAGAAGAGGGTTTGTGTTTGATGAGAATTTCCCTCCTTGTTTACCTCCTTTGACTCTCTGAGAGAGTGCTATCCTCTGATATGGGTGAAGGTCTTTATCATAACATTTCACAATTGATTCATTTCCTGAGCGTCCCTGAGCTGGTGCACAGAGGAAAGCCTCTAACACCCGGTGCTGTGTTTGTGTGAGTGAGGAGGTGATTCTGTACAGGTGTTTCCTTTACATCAACACTCAGAGCAAAACAATACTTGAGTCTGACCATCTGTGTCACATACAGCCAATTACCCTGGCCTGGCCTATACTGAAGAGATGTATCTATTTATACACTGGCCCTGTGGTAGGCAACCCAGCCAGGCCTCAAAGTAAACACCTGACACTAGGTTACATAGCAGATAACTGGTCACACTCGCTCTCTATGACCACAAACACAAAAACACACACACGCGCACACACACACACACACACACACACACACACACACACACACACACACACACACACACACACACACACACACACACACACACACACACACACACACACAGATCAATTCCACCTTTAACTTCCTCCTCATGCTCCGGGTAGCTCTATTTCAGAGGTCTTATGTGATCCAGATGAGGTGAATGAGCATGCCAGACTGTTTGGACAGACAATGGCAAGGTGCTGCTGGCTGTCATGTTTGTTGTAGTTGTTATGTTGTTATACTGACAAAGGTCTTTAGGTCGTTACTCCTCTTTAGTTGTATTCCCTGGCCCAGGGGAGATGTACAATCACAATCAGGAAATATGGATTTCTCCTTCCTCCTACGGGGGTGGGGACTGGGGAGCGGTGGCGCTCGGGGCAACAGTCCACTCACCAGGCTTTAATCTCCCATCTGGCTGTAATTTACTGTAGTTTACACAGGGTGTACAGCATTTACTGTAGCAGGGACCACAATTACCACCGATCACCCTTATTCTTTAGATTGTGTGTGTGTGTGTGTGTGTGTGTGTGTGTGTGTGTGTGTGTCCTTTGTTACTGCAGTATATGTCGTTTTAGTCAGAAGCTAGCATCAGCAGCCATTAGTGTAATCCAGGGCCCGATTAGTGTGTGTGTGCTCGCAAATACATATGGGGAAATGAGCTCTATCTAAAACAGCATTTAACAAATTTAAATAGGCCCTTACCTACATAGCTAGTTTGCATGCAGGTAGCCTAGTGGTTAGAGCATTGGACTAGCAACCGAAAGGTTGCAAGATTGAATCCCCGTTCTGCCCCTGAACAAGGCAGTGTTGTCACGCCCTGACCTTAGAGAGCCTTTTTATGTCTCTATTTGGTTTGGTCAAGGTGTGATTTGGGGTGGGCATTCTATGTTTTGTTTTCTACAATTTTGTGTTTCTATGTTTTGGCCGGGTATGGTTCAGCTGTCTATCGTTGTCTCTGATTGTGTCTGGAACCATACTTAGGTAGCCCTTTTCCCCTCCTTTCGGTGTGGGTAGTTATCTTTGTTAGTGGCACTTTGCCCTTAAGCGTCACGGTTGTTTTTATATGTTTTTTGTTGGCATCATCCATAATAAAAAGGAATATGTACGCTCACTACGCTGCACCTTGGTCTTCTTCTTTAAGAAGACAATGCAAGTTGCACCCAGTGAAGTACTGTGCTACCTGTAGACTTCCTTTGACAGGTTTTGGTTTTCAGGACTGTGTTCTTCCAGACAGTAATCCCACCCTTCATCAAATGAATACATCACAAGCTATCAGCAGAGCCTACTGTGGTGTTTTCTGTTTCTCCCCAAATGGATGTCTATGTTCCTGAAACACGCAGTAACACAGCTACTATACTACCATTAATTCACTTGTACTCTTCCATTAACCCAAGCCCAATAAGTACTGCTCTTTTAGGAGTATATTTTTGGCTTATATCCAGTTTTTAAATGATCCTACAATGTTTATATTTCACCTGTATACTAAAATGTATCTTAAATATGCTGTGTGTATACTGATGAGACGTGTGTTCAGTGGGCGTTGGATTGGTGGTATTTGGGGAATGCTCTCTGATCATGGAGCTATGACCACCCTGGAGCTCCAGATGGACATTGTCAGACCCACAGGGGGGCTGCTGTCATTAGGGCTATGTTCACCTAATATATACAAAACAGCAGTGCTCTCCCTTTCAGACAGTGGTGATCGATACAGCGTTACACCAGCTCATTGAAAACCTTGTTATTCATGTTATGGTGGATTTGTGGAGCTGGAATCCATGACCATTAAATGTCAATTATTTGATTGATTGTCAGTTTGTTGTGTGTCTTTGCTAGTGACTGACCACTGACCTGTGTGGTCTCAAGTTTAGAGTCAGACTCACCATTCAGCAGGAGACCTACAACTTGACACATTTCCAGTGGACCCTGTGTTTTGGACCAGGGCACCCCAGAAGGGGAGCTGCTGTGCTCCACTGGATTGAATCCTGAGGTGGGGGTGGGATGGTGGCTGTTTTTCCCTTAGCTCTCCTAACACATACACTCACTGACCTGCAACTCATCCAGGGCCTGCCAACCCACAATGGTATTGCCGCAGATTCAGGCCACCTTAATTTGTGTCTGAGTTTTCCCCGTTCCCGGTCCCTTTCCCTGAAAAAGCTTACGTGAAAGACAAAGAACATTATGCTTTCTGTCCTGTGTATTTTCTACACTGTAATGAGACACACTATCACAGTGATGTTTTGGGGCTGGTGTGTGTCTGTTGGATATCAACTGGCTTTTTGTTTTACTCCACTATCAACTAGTGATTGAAGATGTCCTTATTGCCCAAAACGGGCCTATTACCATACGATCTCTTTCTAGTTTCTAAAACCTTTCTCCTCTGTCCGGTAATAACTGGTCATCTCACGCTGTACTGTAGCAGGTTGACAGTCCAACAGGAGAGGAGACAGACAGATGATGTAATCAAGTGCAGTGTAACTTCCACCAATACAACCACTCAGGAGAAGAAAAGGCCCTGTCTGTTTGGACCATGAAGCTATGGTTTTAAAGGGATACTTCAGGATTTTGGCAATGAGGCCCTTTATCTACTTCCCCAAAGTCAGATGAACTCGTGGATACCACATTTATGTCTCTGTGTGAAGTATGAAGGAAGTTAGAGGTAATTTCGTGAGCTAATGCTAACAAGCGTTATGGCAATGACTGAAAGTCTATGGGTATCTACTAGTATGCTAGCAGATACCCATAGACTTCCAGTCATTGCACTAATGCTAGTTAGCAATTGCTCCAGCGCTAGTTAGAAACTTCCTTTAAACTGCATGCAGAGACATAAAAATGGTATCCACCAGTTCATCTGACTGGGGAAGTAGATAAAGGGCCTCATTGCCAAAATCCCAAAGCATCCCTTTAAGACTTTGATGTGTGTTATGAACAGGAATGTTTGATTTGGCAAAACCTCTTGCAGGACTCATAAGAGGTTATACACATGGCTGTTCCTGAACAATATTATCCTAATTTTATGGGACTTTTCATCTTTCAATGTCATAGTTATTGTAACAGTCTCCCATCATCTCTTCGACCTCTCAGGGTAAGAAGGCAAATAAGTAGTAGTGTTTGTCTGTAGTCCTCTATTATGTCCTGGGGTGTTGTGATTGGTGTGGTGGTAATTAGCAGTACAGCAATTGCAATAAACGAACAGGTCGTCTCAGCCTCTCAGCTGACATTTGAGACTCACATCCAAGAAGTCCTGAAGGACAATTATTGTTTGGTCTCCATTTTGTTTTATTTTTGCTCCTTAAACTTCCTGCCCTGCCTCCCACAGACGGCATCAAGAGCGAGAAGGTTAACAATGACACAGCTCAGCTGTGTGGGAGTCAGGAGAGAGGAGTACTGTAGTAGAATGAAGCACAAGCACAGGGCCTCGGAGCATGAAGCCCAGCTAGGGCCTCCCATCTGACCCAGGGAGGGAGCACACTCTCATCCAGCAGTTAAAGTTGTTTCATAATGCAGGAGAGAGGGTGAATCAGATACAGGAGAGAGGGACAATCAGATACAGGAGAGAGGGACAATCAGATACAGGAGAGAGGGACAATCAGATACAGGAGAGAGGGACAATCAGATACAGGAGAGAGGGACAATCAGTGTACAGGAGAGAGGGTGAATCGGGTACAGGAGAGAGGGTGAATCAGGTACAGGAGAGAGGGTGAATCAGGTACAGGAGAGAGGGTGAATCAGGTACAGGAGAGAGGGTGAATCAGACAAGGGAGAGGGTGAATCAGACAAGGGAGAGGGTGAATCAGACAAGGGAGAGAGGGAATCCGTCACAGGAGAGAGGGTGAATCAGACAGAGGAGAGAGGGAATCAGACACAGGATAGAGGGAATCAGACACAGGATAGAGGGAATCAGACACGAGAGAGGGAATCAGACACAAGAGAGAGGGAATCAGATACAGGAGAGAGGGAATCAGATACAGGAGAGAGGGAATCAGATACAGGAGAGAGAGGGAATCAGATACAGGAGAGAGAGGGAATCAGACACAGGAGATTTGTTTGGGTAAGATTTTCTGATCAAATCTTTTTTAATACAAAATATACACGTACAAAACGAGAACACAAACATCCGCAACATCACCCATGTCCAGACCCACCTGCTCACACCCCCATCTCTAGAGCCTGTATCACACTCCCCACCGCATGGCCTCAAACGGCATCATTCTGTTTCTCTCCTTTGCTCACCCACTTTCAACATTTAGATAATAAAGCATTTGACCTTTCCATTGTGTTAACGATTGAGAACTGGTTGACTTCCAGTTTTTAAAATATACCTTTTTTCAAGATGATTGACGAGAACAGTATCATCCAACCCATCGGTTGTCTCAATGCACCCTCATATGCCATGTCTTGACATATGCAGACAGACAGATTAAAAGTACATTTACATTGTAGTACATTGTAATACTTCTGACATTCCCAGAATGCATGGATTATTGAGTAATAGTTAGTGTTACACTTAAAACATGACTCTACTGTTGGGCTGTGGAATTTGTGAATTTTGTCTCATGTAATACATTCTATACATAAGCAAAAATAATATAAGCAACATTTTCAGTTTCGTTAGTTATGTTCTAACATTCCCTCCATCTTGTGCCAATGTCAATTATTTTTAAGTCTTGGTTCCAGAAGTTTATATATTTTTTCCCTAAGAGATTGTGAGTCATTTAAAAGTATTTGCATGTACTATAAAGTTGCATACGAGCCTGTTCTTTAATGGGTGACAATATCTGAGTGAAACCTGAGTTCAGACAAAGGAAATTAGCAGATGTAATGTGTGAAGTGCATTAGTGCCCTGTCTTAGGGAGCAGTTTTGTATTGAGTACAGTAACACAGTGGCCTTGAGGAATGGATGTGAAGAGATTACCATGAAAACCTCTCCAATGAATACAGGGAAAGGCATGGAGGAGCTTGAACCCTGCTTCTCCTCCAGACAGTGAGAATTGCCTCTCTCTGGGAGCCCTCTGGCAAAACACCAGCCTATTGACCGGCATACAGACCCGCTCCCTCATACAGCCAATTGACCGACTCCCTTAGTGCTTGTATTAGGCCTACTGCTTCTGAAATCCCCAAGGAATTGATATTGAATTCTCTTCTGATACCCGCATAGGACACAGGTTAGCTGTTCAATACCTATTAATACAGCACATACAAATGTGGGCTATGGTCATATTCTACGCCAGGGGGGTCTGTATACGTGTCTCAGACAAGCTGAAGGAATAAGACGAACTGTGATGAGTCTAGAGTGGGACAAAACTAAGAAGTTTCCCAGTTTATACTGAGTCATTTTGAAATTTTTCCTCAGACCTGAATTATCTCCCAAACCTCGCTCTTTCTCACATACTCACACACCCAAAGAGTAAGGAGCTGCTACGTGAGGATCTTCATGCAGCCTTGCTAATCTGCCAAACCCCGCTCCCCTGCTCATGGCCACAGACGGTGCCAAGAGACTGCCTTGTCGTGTCCAGACGCCAGACTTACGCCAGGCTCGGAAAATCCACACCAAATCCTCCCCGCCCCATCACACACCCAAAGGCATGTCAGACCTTGTCCAAAAAGACCTTGTGATTTGGTGGAGTGGAGATCCTCCCAAACCGCATGAAAAGAAGAGGCCCGAATCATATGCCAATTAACACTGGTAAAGGATTTATGTTTTTACCTCCGCATATGAAAACATTAATCAATGCCCCGCTGAGTGGGAAATTACTTGAACAATAACGCTGGTGAACTCAGCCTTCACCATGCTGTGCATGAAGAGGGATGTTTTATTGGTGGCCACTGTAGTTAACTGATGTTAAATGTATCCCTTCATAGAGGAGAATTGCGTAGCAGTTTCACAGTTAGCACACAACAGCCACGCACAGGCCTACACACAGGCCCACAGGGGGACTACCCACAGGCCTATGATGGGGTAGGTGGAGACCCCAAGGACCAATGACAGCCAGGTTATCCTGGTGCTTGTGTGTAGAATGTCAGGAGATATTGGGAGGACTTGCATGTTTGGTTGTTTCTGCGCTCCCTGCTTATGACTTTGTAACATCTCTTGTATCTCTGTAATGTCTCCTGATGTTGAACAGAGAGATTCTGAACCCTCTTCAGCCAAGGCCTGACTGCCACAGGAAAATGAAAGGCACTTAGGAGGAAGTGTGTGTGTCAGGCGTCTGCTGTCACGATAACAGATGGATCATAGTTATGAAAGCTGGACATTCCTCTTCATTCACATTGTTTGGACAAATTTAGCTGACCGCAGCGAACCACTGACAGCTATCATCCTCCCTATCTGATTTATTCTGGTCCACAACAGGAAGGAAGCCATTTCTGTGATGATCAGTTAGTGGGGAGGTGGGGGACACACGAGGCTACGGATATTAATAATATATACAGTGCCTTCAGAAAGTACTCATAACCCTTCAATTATTCCACGTTGTGTTACAGCCTGAATTCAAAATGGATTCACACCCATCTACACACAAGCGGCAGCATAGCCTAGTGGTTAGAGCATTGGACTAGTAAGTTGCAAGTTCAAACCCCCGGTTGCAAGTTCAAACCCCTGAGCTGACAAGGTACAAATCTGTCATTCTGCCCCTGAACAGGTAGTTAACCCACTGTTCATAGGCTCTCATTGCAAATAAGAATGTGTTTTTAACTGACTTGCCTAGTTAAAAGGTAACAAAATACCCCATAATGATAAAGTCTTTAAAAAATGTTTCCAAATGTATTTAAAATACAGAAATATCTTATCTACATACAGTAGCAGTCAAATGTTTGGACACCTACTCATTCAAGGGTTTCTCTTTATTTGTACTACTTTCTATATTGTAGAACAATAGTGAAACATCAAAACTATGAAACACATATGGAATCATGTAGTAACCAAAAACGTGTTAAACATATTTGAGATTCTTCAAAGTAGCCACCCTTTCCCTTGATGGCAGCTTTGCCCACTGTTACGAATCCCTGGCCCGACAGTCTAGGGGGGGATGGTAATGAGACGCGTAACATAACTCATGCAAATTATAATTGTGACAAAGTAAAAGTGTGAACGAAATAACCAGGACAACTGAAATCTACCGTCAAACTCAAGGTTTATTTATAAACACACGGTAATGGGGGGGGAGCAGGAAAAGGGTCTGAGCTGGACCCAAGGAAAGAAACAATAAGCATTCAAAAACACCCCTAAGCTAGACTAGCCTATTTCAACAACAGCTAACTAACTAACCAAAAATACAGTGGGTGGTCCGCCCAGTTCTAACTAGTGTATTTAACAAAGTCTACCTACGGGTAGTGTATGCCCATGGCCGACTTGTCATGGTTTCCCCCTTTTCCCACCAGCAATCAAACACAAACACCATAACCAAAAACAATACTCACAGGGGATGACAAAGTGCTACGGAGGTGCTCAAACAAAAGAAGACGTTAAGACACAAAGAGAGAGTGAAACACAGAGATCTACATACATGGCATTTACAGAGAGATTGCGCTCTAGAGCAAACAAATGATGGGGTTTTTAAACCATGGGGAAGGAACTGTGATAGGGTAGGAAACAGGAGGTGTGTCTTCTGATTGATGATTGATTGTTGACTGATTGGGGAGTGATGATTTTCACCTGTGAGGGGAGAAGGAGAGAAAAGAAACACACGCACACAGGATACACACACAGGATACTTGTATCCGTAACACCCACTCTTGGAATTCTCTCAACCAGCTTAATGAGGAATGCTTTTATAACTTTCTTGAAGGAGTTCCCACATATGTTGAGCACTTGTTGGCTGCTTTTGCTTCACTCTGCGGTCCAACTCATCCCAAACCATCTCAATTGGGTTGAGGCTGGGTTATTCTGCAGGCCAGGCCATCTGATGCAGCACTCCTTCACTCTGCTTATTGGTCAAATAGCCCTTACACAGCCTGGACATGTGTTTTAGGTCATTGTCCTGTTGAAAAACAAATGATAGTCCCACTATGTGCATGGTTAAGTGTGCCTTGAATTCTAAATAAATCACAGACAGTGTCACCAGCACAGCACCCCCACACCATCACACCTCCTCCTCCATGCTACTACCACGCGTCTCACAGAGACAAATCGATCTCAAAATTGGACTCATCAGACCAAAGGACAGATTTCTACCGGTCTAATGTCCATTGCTCTTGTTCCTTGGCCCAAAGCAAGTCTCTTCTTCTTATTGGTGTCATTTAGTAGTGATTTCTTGCAGCAATTCAACCGTGAAGGTCTGATTTACACAGTCTCCTCTGAACAGTTGATGTTGAGATGTGTCTGTTACTTGAACTCCGTGAAGCATTTATTTTGGCTGCAATTTGAGGCTGGTAAGTCTGATGAATGTATTCTCTGCAGCAGAGGTAACTCTCGGTCTTCCTTTCCTGTGGCGGTCCTCATGAGAGCCAGTTTCATCATAGTGCTCTATGTTTTTTTCGACTGCACTTGAAGAAACGTTGAAATATTTCGCATTGATTGACAATGTAGAAAATAGTAAAAAAATAAAGAAAAACTCTGGAATGAGTAGGTGTGTCCAAACTTTTGAATGGTACTGTGAGTATTCACACTCCTGAGTCAATACATGTTAGAATCACCTTTGTCAGCGATTACAGCTGTGAGTCTTTCTGGGTAAGTCTCTCAAGAGCTTTTCACACCTGGATTGTACAATATTTGCACATTATTCTCTTAATATTCCTATCAAGCTCTGTCAAGTTGGTTGTTGATCATTGCTAGACAGCCATTTAAGTCTTGCCATAGCTTTTCAAGCCGATTTAAGTAAAAACTGGCCACTCAGGAACATTCAATGTTGTCTTGGTATATTTGGCCTTGTGTTTTAAGTTATTGACCTGCTGAAAGGTGAATTTGTCTCCCAGTGTCTGTTGGAAAGCAGACTCAACCAGGTTTTCCTCTAGGACTTTGCCTGTGCTTAGCTCTATTCCTTTTCTTTTTATCCCCCAAAAACTCCCTAGTCTTTGCCGATGACAAACATACCGAGTCAATGTGCGGGGGTACAGGTTAGTCGAGGTAATTGAGGTAATAAGTACATGTACGTACAGTAGGGATAAAGTGACTATGCATAGATAATAAACAGCGAGTAGCAGCAGTGTAAAAAGGGGTGGGCAATGCAAATAGTCCGGGTAGCCATTAGCTGTTCAGCAGTCTTATGTCTTGGGGGTAGAAACGGTTAAGAATCCTTTTGGACCTAGACTTGGCGCTCCGGTAGCACTTGCCCTGCGGTAGAAGAGAGAACACTCTATGACTAGGTTGGCTGGAGTCTTTTGCCATTTTTAGGGCCTTCCTCTGACACCGCCTGTTATAGAGGTCCTGGTTGACAGGAAGTTTAGCCCCAGTGATGTACTGGGGCTAAAGCGCCTTCAGGTCGGAGGCCGAGTAGTTGCCATACCAGGCAGTGATGCAACCAATCAGGATGCTCTCGATGGTGAAGCTGTAGAACTTTTTGAAGATCTGAAGACCCATGCCAAATCTTTTCAGTCTCCTGAGTGGGAATAGGCATTGTCGTGCCCTCTTCACGACTGTCTGGGTGTGTTTGCACCATGATAGTTTGTTGGTGATGTGGACACCAAGAAACCTGAAGCTCTCAACCTGCTCCACTACAGCCCCGTGGATGAGAATGGGGGCGTGCTCGGTGGTGATAATTGCGTTGTTTGCTCTATAACATGTTAGTTAATTTGCCTTGACACCGTGATATATAGGATGAGGCAATAAGAAGACACGGTGGCAGAATAAATTCGTCACAAAACCAGAGAGCAACCTCTGTCCGGTGAATTCCACAAAGCATATTACATGTAACAAACAGTTACAAGACCTAGGCTACAGCATGGTCAAGCAAGTTCATGTTTCCAACATTTTTGGACAACTAAACAACTATTGATTTAGAACCACAGAGTTACCGCAAGTCACAAAGAAAACAGGAGCTGTTTCCACTATTCCAGCACCATTTCAACTTCATCATATCACCTATGTTTAGTCTAATACAGTGACAACTAAAAGATACCAAAGACAATTTAGTCCAATCAACGTAAGCTAAATATGATGTGGCTGTCAATGGTTCTGATTTGTGTTTGTGCGCACGTGCCTGTGTGCGTGCATGCGTGCGTTCATGCAAGTAGAAAAAACATGATGACTCACCTTACTTGCAGAAAAACGCCAATGCCATCTTCCTCTCTTTCTTGTTGATGAAACGGTCTATGACTCATTCATACAGTACACGCTTTTATGTTTTGTTGTCCCAGGCTACCTGGCAAAAATGCTTGCTCGCTACCCTAACTTCCTTTCGTGGGCAACGTTAGCTAGTTGTCATTAGCCTTCTACATCTAGCTACATATTGGACTTCCATCCTCTCAGTCCAGGGTCACAATGTATGAATTTATGGTTGGATTAGAATCGCTGTTATAATCATTGGCCAGTACAGAGAATTAAGTAAAACCACATGTCCAAATACCTATCTCCAACCATGGCTAATTTAGGAAGGGACAATTTTAGCTAGCTAGCTAGTCATCGGAGGACAACAACACCATGACCTATTTCTCTTGATGTGATGTGATTTGGAGTGAAGCCAAATCCAACTGGCTTCGCTTGACACTTTGTTTTGGTGTGCCAGGACCATTCAGAGTTGAACTCACTCAGTTTAGCTTAACGCTGATTGATTATTATTTTATCCCAAAAAAATTATCAAGGGAGGCCAAATGCTCACTGGCTTCCCTTGCATTCAATGTTACAGGCTGCAAAAATGTCATACTCTTTATGACCAGATAGTATCAGAAAGATGGTGCCACGTGTGCTCCCTCTCCGGCCTCTAGGTCACCAGGCTGCTCGTTCTGGTGCACACCTGTCACCATCATTACGCGCAGTTACGCGCAATTTGAGAATTGAAGGAAAAGTATGAAAACACAGAGAGACAAAAGATGAATTATTTTCTATGTTTTTTTATTTTACATTTTTGGGGGAAGCCTGGCTTCCCTTGGCATCCATGAATACACACCACTGCTGGGTGTTTTGATATACCATCCAAAGTGTAATTCATAACTTCACCATGCTCAAAGGAATATTCAATGTCTGCTTTTTTTTTACTCATCTCAGCTAAGCCCTTCTTAGCAAGGCATTGGAAAGCCTCCCTGGTCTTTGTGGTTGAATCTGTGTTTGAAATTTACTGCTCGACTGAGGGACCTTATAGATAATTGTATGTGTGGGGTACAGAGATGAGGTAGTCATTCAAAAATCATGTTAAACACTATTATTGCACACAAAGTGAGTCCGTGCAACTTATTATGTGACTTGTTACTCCTGCACTTATTTAGGCTTGCCGTACCAAAGGGGTTGAATACTTATTGACTCAATATATTTTTTATTAATTTGTAAAAATGTCAAAAACATAATTGCACTTTGACATTATTGTGTGTAGGCCAGCGTCCAAAAAATCTCTATGTAATCTATTTTAAATTCAGGCTGTAACACAAAACAATGTGGAAAAAGTCAAGGGGTGTGAATACTTTCTGAATGCACTTTATGTAAAGACTTAGACAACTTTTTCTCAGAATGTCTTCCCATGAAATCAGAATGAACCAATATAAATACAACAACACAGGGAATGCAATTTGACTTTAATGTATTAGCTATTTAATATAAATGATCAGTCACAATCAATGTTCCCTCTAACTATTTTAGTCACTGAGCAAATTTCAGGTCTGCTGAGCGCAAACTTTATCGTTGTGAAAATTCTGTGTAACTTCCGGCTAGCGTTTACTGTCAACACTGAGGGTACCGACTTTAAGTTAGTTTTAACAGTGGTCAAGTAGGTTACTGTGGCTATTTGATCATAATGTAGGGCTACCATAAAACATTTTTGGTAATTTTTACCCCAATTGGTAGTTACAGTCTAGTCCCATCGCTGCAACTCTCCTACGGACTTGGGAGAGGCAAATGTCGAGAGCCATGCGTCCTCCGAAACACGACGCTGCAAAGCCGCACTGCTTACTTAAGACAAGGAGATGTTGTTGTGTTGTTTGATGCAAGAAACCACTTTACAAAATACAGTATTACAAATAATCAGACAGATTATGCTACCCTCTGCCTATTGGCTACTTAGCTTATTCATGCCTGTCTCAAAATACAATACTGCCTGTTTAAGACAAAAACAACAACAAAAAATTGATAGTGTTAACTAAAGGGGGAAACTTAAGGTGAAAACTCTAGAAAGTTGAGTGAAGTTCAATCTTGTGCTTCTCTGCAAGCTCTGATATTTCTTCTGCAGTGGCAGTCCCAGGGGAACTGTGTGTCCACGCATCACACGCAGCTTAGAGGGGAACATTGGTCACAATATGGAAATAAAAATAGAAACCTCCGGGTGCAGAATGCATTATTAAAACTTAGTCACTGAACCTGTTCGACATAGCAAGCTTGCAAGCTAACGTCGGCACGCGTTTGAGCTCAATGGAGGCACGAGGAATTATTCAGCAAATGAATGGGAAAACCCAATGTTACTCACAGTACCATAGCAAGCTCCCAGATACAATCATTCCAAGACCGATGCCTGTCTTTAGTCCATTGTGGGAAATGCCCTGCATGCCATAGAAAAGATGTCAAAAGCAATCTGAATTTGTTACAGGAAATATTCACGGCCACCTTGTGAGGTTAGCATAGGGCCGAATGTAACAGGTCACGTAATGGGAACAGCAAACATGTAGCCTTTGATCACATGGAACTACATTGACAATTTTAATTGGCTGATCCTCAAACGAATGTTTGCAAGTATGGTCGAGGTGTTTCTAATATATGTTTTCTTTTGTATATATATATATTTTTTTTTTTTCATGATATCTAATTGCGATTTTGTCTCGTCGCTGCAACTTCCCAACAGCCTCGGGAGAGGCAAAGGTTGAGTCATGTGTCCTCTGAAACATGACCTGCCTAACCTTCTTAACACCTTCCCACTTAACCTGGAAGCCAGCCGCACCAATGTGTCAGAGGAAACACCTTTAACCTGATGACTGAAGTCAGCCTGCAGGCCTGCCACAAGGAGTCACTCGACCACAATGAGCCAAGTAAAGCCCCCCTCCCCCCCGGCCAAACCCTCCCCTAACCTGGATGACGCTGGGCCAATTATGTACTGCCCTATGGGACTCCCGGTCACAGCTGGTTGTGACACAGCCTGGGATCGAACCCTGGTCTGTAGTGACACCTCAAGAACCTCAGGAGGCCTCTAATAGATGGTTTTAACAGAGTATTAAACAGACCTCCGATTTACTTCATCTGACTGTCCTTTGTCTCTTTGCTCGTATGCCGTTATTTTCCATTGTAGGCAATGGTAACTGTTGGACCAGCATTGTTACACACACACAGTAGTTGGATGGATATCCAGACAGTGTATCAAAATACTTGTCATCAGGTACTCATCACAGACAATCAGCCTGTGAAACTCAACACTGGTGTCGATGACAGAATGAGGAAGCAGGTTGTTGGTCGCCTGTCTGTCCAATGGTCCTGCTGGAGGATATTTGAACAAATAGAGGTTTCTCTTCCTGAGCTCATGCAATGGAGTCACCCAGAGGTTTTGTGTTATTCCAGCCCAATGAGAAATGCATACTGTTTATCATTGGACGATGGGAAAAATCAAGACAGAGGGGGAAGCCGCCAACGGGAAAATAAATAGAGAGCTGAATCTTACACCACAGGAAACAGGTTTTGAACCTAAACAGTTGGGCACCGAGAGGAATGTGGTATATAAGAGACTCTGGATCTGGTGTTTGTCAAAGAGAGTTTTCCATTGAAAGAATCACACAAAAAACTGCTCCTTCTGCAAGATGTCTCCGTCTCCTTGCAATTCCAACCGTAACCACCAGAGGACATAGCTGTAAAGTCAGGCCAATACATTTGGCGTGTTACTTTATGACACACACTTTTCCAAGAACTATAACTGTCCAAGACACGCATATACTATCTGTAGCTTCTGGCAGCGCAGTAGATCTTCCAAGTCTCTATATACTGTCTGAGATGGCTGGAAAGCATTTTATTTGTCTGAAATAAATGATCCTGTCCAGGTGCTTTTTTTAAACGTTAAGTTCTTGTCTATTTTATTTTGCAGAGCATTCCCTCACCCAGCGCAAACAGCACAACTGGAGGTAAGAATCTTTTCTGCATTTTTACTGCACAAATGAGATAATGTTGATCATATATATTTCAAAGCAACATACATTTCCTGATTTATGTGTGAGGGTTCTGTAGACAAGAGTAGCTAGCCTACAGGTGATGCTGAATATCCATTTCTGTTTCACAGAAATTTTATTTCTGGGATACCAATACCACTGATGTCCTGCTCACTGTTGTACTGTATGGCAAAAGATAGCTTTTTTTTCATGAGCATGGCCTTATTTCTATTACAGCATATTGGATGACTGTCATTCCCATTCCATTCTCCCAGTTTAATGTAACAACAATAGGGTTAAGCTACAACATGATACTCAAATTTTCCCTATACCCATCATGAAGTTTCCACAACCTAGCCTATGAATGAAAGTTTACAATGTAGGTGCACACAGGTCGAGAGAAAATGTTGAGGTGACAGACAGTGACACATGGACAGACAGTGACACATTCAATACTGTCTTGCATCCAGCTGATCTAGGGTGTAATCATTAGTTCAACAGTTGCAAACAAGAGTTTCTATTGGACAAATTCAGGTATGTTTATCCCTGTTTTGTTCCGTTTGCTTCCGTTTAAGATTTTTTTTTTAACAGAATCGGTGGAATGAATACACCCCTGATCACACATAAACACAGTTCACTTTCATAACAACCACGTTTGATTCCTTCTCGCATATATGTGCTCTCCTCCTCTAACCTTTTCCCTTCGCTTATGGACTTCAATGCACAACACATCAGCTGTATGTGACCAGGTGGAAAAAAACTTTCCAAACCATATCATAACCGCTACACACAGCCTACATCGTTGTCACCATATTAGCTAAAGTAACATCATAGTCAGCATAGCTAATAGAACTAATGTGTTAGTAAACCTGCTACAATCGTAACGTTACAGTGTACAGTCAGTAAGCAGTTTTACACAAACACCGGAGGGCCCCGGGGGCAATAAATTAGTAAAACCAAAAGCTTACCTTGACTTGGAAGAGTTCCAGTGATGTGTTGGATAGTCATAGCCAGCTAGCTAACATAGCATCCCTCTGTTTGAGCGGGGTGTTTGAGTAGGCTAAACTAGCTAGCTGCATTTGCTAGCTATGAAAGTGAAAAAAAGGATGAAATCACTCTCTCTCTCTCTCTCTCTGTCTTGCTTCTCCTTAATTTTGGAAGAAATTAATTTGTTCAAAACTGTTCAACTATTGTCTTTCTCTCTCTTTGAGTCAACTTCTCAACACATTTTATGCACTGCAGTGCTAGCTAGCTGTAGCTTAAGCTTTCAGTACCAGATTCATTCTCTGATCCTTTTGATTGGGTGGACAACATGTCAGTTCATGCTGGAAGAGCTATGATAGGTTGGAGGACGTCCTCCGGAAGTTGTCATAATTACTGTTTAAGTCTATGAAAGGGGGTGAGAACCATGAGCCTCCTAGGTTTTGTATTGAAGTCAATGTACCCAGAGGAGGGAACCTAGCTGTCCATCTATGCAGCTTGTCTTGCTGACAGACAGACAGATTGGTGAAAGAGAGGCTGACGCTCACTGTTTTTACAGTCTACATCCTCCTGCCGTAAACCATGGGGTGCTTTCCCTCCTCTTCCTCACATGCTGCATAGCCATTTAGTACAGTGAGATATTTCCATGTTGAAATACACAAAGTACTACAACACTCTCTGTAGCTTGTTTTCTCTGAACACTCGAAATCAGAATTGATTAATCTATTAGCAGCTTAATTATAGATATGGTTGAAAGGCATTAATGAATGGTCCTTGATTGGGGTGGAGGATGTCAGGTTTGTTAGTAAGCTCTGAGGGTTGAGGTTTCAGGGTTGAAGGGGTAAGTGAGGACAAGCAGCTAGGGATTTCAGGGGCTGCTGAAGGAGGTACTGGGGACACCCTTAAACCCATTTGACACACTTCCTCTCACATCCTCTCTCCCCACTATATTGTAAATCACTGCAACAACAGTGAAAAAGAAAAGGAATGTGTGACTTAATGTAATGTGCACCTATAACCTGTTAGGAGGATTGAGACAACATATCCTTCACCCCTCCCTGGTCTGGCCTGGCTCCCCCTGACCTGTCTGCTTTTATAAACAGCTGTTCTGGTGCCGGGCTCCATGCAGTGACCCCAGGGTCAGCCAGATCCCAGAGGTGCCTGGGGGGGCAGCTCAGCTCAGCTCTGCTCCCGGGCAGGTTCTGTTCATGGAAAACAATTTCCAGTGTTTGTTTTCTCTTTCCTCTCTGTTTGTTCGGGCAGAGTTGGTCCTTGTTTTTCTTTACTGACGATGTTATGGGGACACTTTCACACATATGCTCCCACAGGAAAGCTCGTATTACACAACATTTTTTCTTAAAAATGAAAACCAGGATAGACACCAAGCATTTCATAGTGTTTCTTTTTATGTTTCAGCATCTACACTTGATGAGTGTCCTAAATCTTTTTGAAACAATCTGCAGATGGCTCTATTTTTTGCCCTAGTGGTTGTGATAACATAGACAGTGAGTACAGTACATTATGGAGAAAAAAACAGTAAGGCAGACTGGGAAATTTCAAGAAAGGATGTTGTGCCATCTCAGAATTAAGCTGACAGACAACACACACACACACAAACCTCAGCCGGTTGGTGTAAAACTCTGCTCGTTGAATTGCACAGTGTGACAGATGATATGAGACTAGGCTAATGAGGCACACTGTAATTGTGCAAGTGTGCGTCTCTATCGGCTGAAGTGTTGAAACGGGTAATCCCCTCTACGTGCAGGTTCAGCACCAGCCATCACACCAGCCATCTCTCCTCCAGTCCAGATCCATCAGGCTGGGGAGCTGCCAGGAGGCATTGGTGGATGTGATTGGGGCATCCAGGGAACTGTACAATGGCTTTATGATGCTATATGTCCTGTGATGGACAGCTGTCTCACTCCCTGTCCTCTCCTCTCCTCTCCTCTCCTCTCCTCTCCTCTCCTCTCCTCTCCTCTCCTCTCCTCTCCTCTCCTCTCCTCTCCTCTCCTCTCCTCTCCTCTCCTGTCCTGTCCTGTCCTCTCCTCTCCTCTCCTCTCCTCTCCTCTCCTCTCCTCTCCTCTCCTCCAGTACTAATGTTCCAGGATGTGTGGGGCCGTAGTTTCTGCCGGACTATAGAGAAGCTGGTGGAGGTGGTCCAAGAGTACCCTGGGGAGGTGGAGCACATCTACAGCCCCTCCTGTGTGCCCCTGGTGCGCTGCGCTGGTTGCTGTGGCGATGAGAACCTGGAGTGTCATCCTACTCGGACCTCAAATGTCACCATGCAGGTAATAGGACACATCCCTTCTGAGGATGGATGCCATGTTGTGAGGTCGTCAGTGTATTTGATATTTGTATGCCAAGGCAAGGAAAAATGCTTTTTTCTACTTTTTCCCCTGCAACTTGTTCAACGTGTTCATTCTCAGCTGTTGAAAATCAAGCCAGCGGAGCAGGGTCAAGAATACGTTGAGATGACTTTTGTGGAGCACCAGACATGTGAATGTAGGTAAGAGAAAAAAAGACTTCCTGTTTTGGTAGTATGTGTTTGGTCACTGTAAACCAGCTGCATTGTAATATGATATTATGTAAAATGATATGACTGATGTTTATATAATTAATCAGTGGTGTTAATATTTAATTCCTAGAATCAGGAAGGCTGTGGTGAAAAGTGAAAGGTGAGCATGTCAATTGCCATAATGTACATTGTAAAGTTAGAGAGTGGGACAGAAATGTTGCTGTCTCTATAATACTTGATAGTTGAGCTCATATAGCTGATAATTTCTGCAGAAGGAGACAGAGAGGGAGAGGAAAGAAAAGAAAGGAGAGACAGAGAGTGAAAGATTGTGACAGGTGAGTAATGACGTCTGGAAAATTGAGCAAAACATTTGTCCATCATCATACATTACATCTTTCTATGTGAAGTAAAAATGCCCCACATATTAATGTATCATCTATCTCGTTTGTGTCCAAGGTGTCAGCCACCTCGCAGATAACTGCAGTAGCAGCCCTACACCTGTTGCAACCGGCATCTCTATTTATTCCCTGCCCAGCGCTAACAGTATCAAGAGTCTTCAAAACAAACACATCAATACTGTGTGTCTCCATGCACCTAGAGACTTAAGCAGCTGGGTTGTTATGGTGACAGGCCCTCTTGCTGTAGGGGAGTGTTTCCAACTTAGGTTCCACAGGAAGCACATGTTGCTTGGTGAAAAAAATACCTTGGTGACAACTGACCTGAGAGACATTTTTGTGAAGCAGTGCAATTGAAGACCAAACATTTAAAGGTTTTAAAGTTAAAATCATGATGGATGTTTTGCATAATTACATGATTATTATTGTTTAGTGTTGTTTATTTTATTGCTGTGGTTGTTTTAGCTGCTTATCCCATTTAACATGAATAGGCCTATTTATTAATAAATGTTCCATTCATGAACTTTCTATGTTGTTTCATTAAATCTTTAGGACTAACCGACTAACCAAATACTTGGGGTCCTCTCATGGCAAGCAGGTTCATTGGTAGACTAGCAACTCCTTTCCCAAAGGAATAAGTTATATTTAACTTTTTGTGTTGTGATATTAAACATTGTACTGTCATACATGGACTATGGACTAGTACAGTCAGTGAGTTTTCAGCCTTATGTGGAGTCTGGGCGTACTAAGTGCTCAGGAGCCCCTGCAGCAGCAACAGGACTATACTAGTAGAATATCACCCTCCAGTGGTTACAAATGGCATTTTCAGAGTAATTTTTTAAAAAGAGATTTGTTTAGGATGAGGTATAGAATTATATTATTGATATAATAGGTACAGTTATGTCCATCATAATTTTTTCATAGGACAAGGTGTTGGTGTACTTTTATTTAATTAAATATAAATATCATAAAATAACCACAAAATCAATATACATGTAGGCTATGCAATATACTGTAACATACACATTGTATTTTTCATCTTAATGTTTAAAAAAAAATCAGACAACAAGTCACTGCCCATGTAACATAATAGTCAATAACTCCAAAGCAAGTTGACCTACAAGTAGACCTTACAAGTAGACCTACACTGCAAGTAGACCTACACTGCAAGTAGACCTATACCCCAGTATCAATTTAAGGAGCTGCGTTAGAAAGAGCTGAGTTAAACCAACTTAAGCTATGAACAATCATGGAACTTGAACTGACTGGTTGCTGTGAAATGGCTAATTGGACCATATAAACTCTGTTAACATTTTAACTTGGTGATCAAGACCCTCAGACTAGGTGTGTTCCTTGTTTCTCTATTTCATTTATAGGCCTATAACCCTAGCCCTTAATGAATCACTAACCATCTGAATTCTTTAGCAATACAAGACCATCGCTTACTGAGAGGTCGACACGTCTGGTTAGCAGATATCACTGAATTTGTTCAGGAAATGTGTCATTCTACTGCTTATTAGGGCTGCTACTGCTGTCATTTCTGTTTCATGACTTACGGCGTTATTGTGTTTTTTTCCAGACTACGTTGTGTTTCTGATTCTTTCACAGCTGAACCAAATATTAAAATGAGTTGCTGCTCTTAGAGTTTCAATGTTCTCTATTCCCCTCTGTCATACACTCACCTCAAGTCATTTTACAATCTACACACTAATCGAGTACACTATCACATTGCCCTCCACCTGTGGTGGGTCTGTTTTTAACATGACTTTCATATTGGCATTTTTGTGTATTATCTGTTGAATAAAGCAGTGGGTTGATGTACAGAACCATGAATTACATTTCACGCTTAAGAGTAGAGAATTGTTTTATCATTTGTGCTTGTTGTGTATTTATTAGACAGTGTCCTTTAATATGACTAAGAACAAATTTGTTCTGGAGAAGTGTATGCCTATTTTATCTAAAAAATAAAATAGAATCTGTGATGTTGTAATCAAATATGATAAAGGATATGCCCAAATATCTGAGTGAGTATTATATATTGTAAATAGATATAGATATATTATATCTGTGAAGAGTGTGCAACAGTTAATAAAGAAATATATCATTGTCTTATGTGGCTCAAATATACTTTTGTGAGAAACCATTTGTTGAGAGGGTGGTGTGTGTACGTGCGTGTGAGTGAGAAAGATATATGTTGATCACAGTTCAATCTGTTTTGGATTATACCTAACAGTATACAGGATAATAATGGCACAGACAGTTACATATTATATTACACATCGCACATATGATGTTAATGTTGGTTCTGATCAAGCCATATCACGTGGGTCACGTTTGCTAAATACATCGCTCTGGTCGCAATGCCAATGTTGTACACCAATAGGAACGCTTGAAAAAAATAGAGGGAGTGACGTCTCCACAGTTTCCTTAGCAACGCCTGCTGCCCAGTTATACGGCAAAGGCTAGTGTTGAAATCCGTTTTAAATTGAAAAGTTTTGGTCTTTCATCGAAGCGAAAGCAATGCGAACTATTTTAGTTTAATAGTTGTGAATGTGAACACGTCTACGTTGTCGAATTTTCAAGAGGACTCAACACTTAAAGTAGGTACAAAACGATATATTTGATTTTGTGATCTCGTGATTGCATTGTTGGCAGTGCTCCGCCACTTTCAAAGTCCGATGTAGCCTACACAGCACCGTGTTTTGACTGAGCAGAGCCGGACAACAACAATCTCGGTTCAACCAGTCCAGACATGGCGGGCGAAGGGGCGCAGCGTAAACGACAAGCTAGCAAACACAGCTGGCTAATGCAGTTAGCTGTGTAGCTAACTTTAGAGATTGATATCCACCTCATTTTCGAACGCTTTTAAAAAACGGAAGCCAAACGGGGAGACTATGGATACAACTTCCCCCTGCGCTCGCGCTCTTCATGTGCGTGCCACTAGAAATCCCCGAATTAGCTGTGTCTGTTAGCAGAGGGACAAACTATTTTTATAGACGGACAGCTATTCCGAGAGAGCTCTACAACACCATGGCTGTAGTAAATTCTAAAGGGACTTCAGGTTACGAAAAAAAAGTACGGGAACTGTACAAATATCTGAACACTATGAGGTGGATATGAACACATACTACTCAATTACATGCTCGCTTACACATACGGACTTACACATACACTTGATCTCGCTCTCTTCTCTCACTCATGTCTTTCTCACTATTTTTTCTCCCTCTATTGTCGAGAACTGTTCTATAATTCAATATGTTTGTTTGTCTATGTATTTGTCTACATGTTTATATGTTTACAACAAGCAAAGAGAAGATATCAGAATAGGGGCATTGGGGAATAATAACATATTGTACGGGATACATATGTACTAGGGATGCGCGATATATTGGTGAACATATCAGAATCGGCCGATATTAGCTAAAAATGCCAACATGGGTATCAGCCGATTTCTAGTTGTTAAACTAGACCGATGTTAGAAATCAATGTCAAAGCTACTATGTATATCTTATATAAAGTAGGTACATGACATAATAACGCCACATTCCTAACCTAGCCCACACAATGTCTGCTGTGTGGATCGAGCAGTCAACATTTTGAGGAGTCATTTGAAAGAGTAAGAACATTTCAGCGAGACAACTCAAAGGCAAAATCCATTAAAGCCAAGATAATGGAATTCATTGCCCTTGACAATCAACCTTTCTCTGTCGTTGGGGATGTTGGCTTTCGTCACCGGTACACACTACCAAGTGTGCTATTGTTCAGATGTTGCCCTACCAGAGTTGCACAGTAATAGCGTCACTGCTGTTATCTTCACGACATACTATGGAACGCCGTTTGGGTCTTTGCGTGTCAAAAAAAGATAGTGTCACTGTCAAAGCTGTACAAAAAAACAAACACAGACCACGAACAATGTTTTTACAATACTGTGTTCATAATAAAGCATAATTTGTTCAATCGCAACTACTAGGGCAGCTAGTGTTAGCTTGGTACCTAGCTAGCACCAATACAACCAGCCTGAAAATAATAACCAGTAGGAACTGCAGTCATTTTCACTATTCTTAGCAATGATTAGGAATCCTTGTAAGTAAGTATTAACTTGTTGTTCGCCTATTAAAATTGAACTTCAGTTCATGAAAGTAAATAGCTAACCAGCTAATTAACCCTGTTGCCCAAAGATAGCTTCATCTGGCTAGGGAGGCTCAACTGAATGGGGTTATGAAGCTAGCCATAATAAGGATTACGCACAATAGTGGAATTTGCAGTTTGCCTTCAAAATAAAAGTATGCCATTGACAGTGATGCAAATGAATACATAGTAGAATTATGCTGTACTTTTATTTTGAAGGATAACCGCAAAGTCCACTATTGTGGCTTATCCTTATTGTGGCTAGCTTCACATAGATGGGTCCGAGCACCATTAATCAAATAAGAACTCTCTTATAAATTAGGGTTATTTTAGATGACGACACCTTGGCTAGCTAACTATATAGCTCCTGAAACAGATTCTCTTGTGTTATTTGACACCTGAAATAGTGTTATTTGACATGTCAAATGAACAACGAAAAAGCACAGCAGGTAAATGAAAGAAATAGGTTTGATTATGTTTTACTGGTAATGGAGACATATGTAAATGCCAACAAAATAACTTTTTGGTGTGTGTGTGTCCTTTATTTAACTAGGAAGTCAGTTAAGAACAAAGTTTTATTTACAATGATGGCCCGGACGGTGCTGGGCCAATTGTGCGTCGCCCTATGGGACTCCCAATCACGTCCGGATGTGATACAGCCAGGATTCGAACCAGGGACATTAGTGACGCAACTTGTACTGGGATGCAGTGCCTTAGACTGCTGTGTCCTTGAGTGTGTGTGTTAACTATTTAACTGTACTAGAATGCTTAAAAGGCCGCTTGAATTTTAAATATCGGTTATCGGTGTCATGTTTTTTGGTAAGGAAAATATTGGATATCGGTATTGGCCAAAAATGTCATATCGGTTCATCACTAATTTGTACTGTAATGAAGCCGTCTCTATAGTAATGCAAGGTCTCTTTCTCGATCATGTGAAACGTCAATTGCTATGGAAATGCTGGGATGTGTTTTTCAATGATGTTAAAGGTAATTATGATGCAACTATGATGGTGATACGATATGGATTACAATTATCATCCTGAATATTTAGGTTGCACTACATTTTACACACATAGACACTCAACCATGCAAATTGGCAGGGATATTAATTATTTGGACATCACACATTATAGTTTTACTCTTATACAGACATCATACACGCTCTCACTAAATCACGTCCAATATCATACACATCAATCTACTCAGATTTACTACATACATAATATCTTGTCTCAATTTCCTAACATCTGTGGCATTGGCTCACAGGAAAACAGGCAAGGGAATAAAAACAAATATTGCTAGAACCTATTTCTTGAATTCTAAATATCAGACATTTGAAAGCTCTAATTTTGACTGTCATAATACCTCTTATGACAGTAACTTTACAAGCACTAATTATGGTCAAATTAGACTGAGAAAAGTATCTAGTTATGCTAAGGGATGATAAGTATAGCTAGTTATAATTGTAACGGTTTAGCAGATTATAAAAAAAGATGTGTCTTTACGTGGCTAAAAGTTATAGGAAACTCACTCTACAGCCTTAGATGAAGTTGTGTGGAAAAAGGAATAGGGTGGTGAAATAATTTTCTGTCATGGACAAAGGAACTTGAAAGGTGTGATTTGATATTAATTAACAAAAATTTCGATCTGAATGTGCAATTTAGAGGTCGACCAATTATGATTTTTCAACGCCGATACCGATTTTATTGGAGGACCAAAAAAAGCCGACACCGATTAATCAGCCGATTTGTTTTTAATTATATATATGTGTGTAATAATGACAATTACAACAATACTCAATGAACACTTTTATTTTCACTTGACATAATAGATAAATAAAATCTATTTAGTCTCAAATAAATAATGAAACATGTTCAATTTGGTTTAAATAATGCAAAAACAGTGTTGGAGAAGAAAGTAAAAGTGCAGTATGTGCCATGTAAAAAAAGCTAACGTTTAAGTTCCATGCTCAGAACATGAGAGCATATGAAAGCTGGTGGTTCCTTTTAACATGAGTCTTCAATATTCTCAGTTAAGAAGTTTCAGGTTGTAGTTATAGGAATTATGATGCGTTGACTATTTCGCTCTATACCATTTTTATGTATTTCATATACCTTTGACTATTGGATGTTCTTATAGGCACCTTAGTATTGCCAAATTAATCTTGGGAGTTGATAGGCTTGAAGTCATAAACAGTGCTGTGCCTAAAGCATTGCTAAGAGCTGCTGGCAAACGCAGTAAAGTGCTTTTTGAATGAATGCTTACAAGCCTGCTGCTGCCTACCACTGCTCAGTCAGACTGCTCTATCAAATATCAAATCATATACTTAATTATAATATAATAAACACACAGAAATACAAGCCTTTGGTCATTAATATGGTCAAATCCGTAAACTGTCATTTAGAAAAAAAAAAGTTGTACATCTTCACACAGCTTGCAACGAGCCAGGCGGCCCAAACTCCTGCATATACTTTGACTCTGCTTGCACTGGGTGCAAGAGAGGTGACACAATTTCCCGAGTTAATATCGCCTGTTAACATTAATTTATTTGAACTAAATATGCAGGTTTCAAAAAATATACTTCTGTGTATTGATTTCAAGAAAGGCATTGATTTTTATGGTTATGTACATTTGTACAACAATTGTGCTTTTTTTGTGAATGCGCTTTTGTTAAATCATCACCCGTTTGGGGAAGTTGAAGAAGGCGGTTATTCTATGACAAATGAACAGGAAACCCTTTGATTATATGCAATGCAGGACAAGCTAGTTAACCAAGTAATATCATCAACCATGTGTAGTTAACTAGTAATTATGTGAAGATTGATTGTTTTTTATAAGATAAGTTTAATGCTAGCTATCAACTTACCTTGCTAGCTAGCAACTTACCTCCTTGCAGCCACAGGGTCCCTTTGATGCTAAACCGTGTAACAGGTGGTCAGCCTGCCATACAGTCTCCTCGTGGATTGCAATGTTATCGGCCATAATCGGCATCCAAAAAAGCCGATTGTTATGAAAACTTGAAATCGGCCCTAATTAATAGGCCATGCCGATTTAATCGGTCAACCTCTAGTACAAAGAGTCAGGAATGATTTGCATGGTAGGTGGATCTTTTTGAATATGAAAGTGAACGAAAAAGAGATTTGGCTCATTAATCTATACGGTCCAAATCAGGATGATCCATACTTCTTCGAAAATATTTATACCAATTTATTGAACTTACAGGCAACAAATAACAGTCTTGAAGGAGTTACCACAAATTCTGAGCACTTGTTGGCTGTTTTTCCTTCACTCTGCGGTCCAACTCATCCCAAACCATCTCAATTGGGTTGAGGTCGGGTGATTGTGGAGGCCAGGTCATCTGATGCAGCACTCCATCACTCTTACACAGCCTGGAGGTGTGTTTTGGGTCATTGTCCTGTTGAAAAACAAATGATAGTCCCACCAAGCGCAAAGCAGATGGGATGTTGTATCGCTGCAGAATGTTGTGGTAGCCATGCTGGTTAAGTGTGCCTTGATCTCTAAATAAATCACAGACGGCGTCACCAGCCAAGCACTCCCACACCATCACACCTCCTCCATGCTTCAAGGTGGGAACCACACATGCAAAGATCATCCATTCACCTACTCTGCGTCTCAAAGACATGGCGGTTGGAACCAAATATCTAAAATTTGGACTCATCAGATCAAAGAACAGATTTCCACCGGTCTAATGTCCATTGCTCATGTTTCTTGGCCTAAGCAAGTCTCTTCTTCTTATTGATGGCCTTTTAGTAGTGATTTCTTTGCAGCAATTCAACCATGAAGGCCTGATTCACGAAGTCTCCTCTGAACAGTTGATGTTGAGATGTGTCTATTACTTGAACTGTGAACCGTTTATTTTGGCTGCAATCTGAGGCTGGTAATTCTAACTCCTTATGATATAGGGGACGCTTGCGTCCCACTTGGCCAAAAGCCAGGGAAAATGCAGCGCGGCAAATTCAAATAAAATGATATAAAAATCAAACTTTCATTAAATCACACATGTAATATACTAAATTAAAGCTACACTCGTTGTGAATCCAGCCAACATGTCAGATTTTTAAAAGGCTTTTCGGCGAAAGCATAAGAAGCTATTATCTGATGATAGCACAACAGTAAACAAAGAGGGTATATTTCAACCCTGCAGGCGCTACACAAAACGTAGAAATAAAATATAAAACATGCCTTACCTTTGACAAGCTTCTTTTGTTGGCACTCCAATATGTCCCATAAACATCACAATTGGTCCTTTTGTTCGATTAATTCCGTCCATATATATCCAAAATGTCCATTTATTTGGCGCGTTTGATCCAGAAAAAAACAGCTTCCAAACGTCACTACAAAATATCTCAAAAGTTGCCTGTAAACTTTGCCAAAACATTTCAAACCTTTGTAATACAACTTTAGCTATTTTTAAACGTTAATAATCGATCAAATTGAAGATGGGTCTATCTGTTCAATACAGGAAGACAACAAACCAAGCTACTTTTCAAGTCTTACGCAACTCTCAAATAGTGTTACGCAGTTCCTAGATGGCCGTACTTCTTCATTGCACAAAGGAATAACCTCAACCAAATTCCAGACTGGTGGCATCCAGTGAAAGCGGTAGGAACTGAAAACAAGTTCCTAAGAAATATAGTTTCCCAATGAGAACTCATTGAACAGACAAAGACCTCAAAAAACGGTTAGTCCTCAGGGTTTTGCCTGCTACATAAGTTCTGTTATACTCACAGACATGATTCAAACATTTTTAGAAACTTCAGAGTGTTTTCTATCCAAATTTACTACTAATATGCATATCTTATATTCTTGGCATGATTAGCAGGAAGTTGAAATTGGGCATGCTATTTATCCAAAGGTGAAAATGCTGCCCCTTTTACCTTATGAAGCTAACTAACTTATCCTCTGCAGCAGAGGTAACTCTGGGTCTTCCTTTCCTGTGGCGGTCCTCATGAAAGCCAGTTTCATCACAGCGCTTGATGGTTTTTGCGACTGCACTTGAAGAAATTTGCAAAGTTCTTGACATTTTCTGCATGGAGTTACCTTCATGTCTTAAAGTAATGATGGACTGTCATGAAACATTTACGAACATTTGAACATCTTGGCCATGTTCTGTTATAATCTCCACCCAGCACAGCCAGAAGAGGACTGGCCACCCCTCATAGCCTAGTTCCTCTCTAGGTTTCTTCCTAGGTTTTGGCCTTTCTAGGGAGTTTTTCCTATCCACCGTGCTTCTACACCTGCATTGCTTGCTGTTTGGGGTTTTAGGCTGGGTTTCAGAACAGCACTTTGAGATATCAGCTGATGTAAGAAGGGCTATATAAATACATTTGATTTAATTTGATGCTTATTTGATCTGTTCTTGCCATAATATGGACTTGGTCTTTTACCAAATAGTATATTCTGTTTACCATTCCTACCTTGTCACAACACAACTGATTGGCAAACACATTAAGAAGGAAAGAAATTCCACAAATTAACTTTTAACAAAGCACACCTGTTAATCGAAATTCATTCCAGGTGACTATCTCATGAAGCTGGTTGAGAGAATACCGAGAGTGTGCAAAGCTGTCATCAAGGCAAAGGGTGGCTACTTTGAAGAATCTCAAATATATAAAATATATTTTGATTTGATTAACACTTTTTTGGTTACTACATGATTCCATATGTGTTTATTTCATAGTTTAGATGTCTTCACTATTATTTTACAATGTAGAACATTTTAAAAATAAAGATACCCTGGAATGAGTTGGTGTGTGGTACTTGTGGTATATATATATATATATATATATATATATATATATATATATATATATATATATATATACCACATTTATATATCTCTATCCACATTTAATATATATATCTCTATCCACATTTAATATATATATATCTCTATCCACATTTAATATATATATATATATATATATATATATATATATATATATATACTGCTCAAAAAAATAAAGGGAACACTAAAATAACACATCCTAGATCTGAGTGAATGAAATATTCTTATTAAATACTTTTTTCTTTACATAGTTGAATGTGCTGACAACAAAATCACACAAAAACTATCAATGGAAATCAAATGTATCAACCCATGGAGGTCTGGATTTGGAGTCACACTCAAAATTAAAGTGGAAAACCACACTACAGGTTGATCCAACTTTGATGTAATGTCCTTAAAACAAGTCAAAATGAGGCTCAGTAGTGTGTGTGGCCTCCACGTGCCTGTATAACCTCCCTACAACGCCTGGGCATGCTCCTGCTGAGGTGGCGGATGGTCTCCTGAGGGATCTCCACCCAGACCTGGACTAAAGCATCTGCCAACTCCTGGACAGTCTGTGGTGCAACGTGGCATTGGTGGATGGAGCGAGACATGATGTCCCAGATGTGCTAAATTGGATTCAGGTCTGGGGAACGGACGGGCCAGTCCATAGCATCAATGCCTTCCTCTTGCAGGAACTGCTGACACACTCCAGCCACATGAGGTCTAGCATTGTCTTGCATTAGGAGGAACCCAGGACCAACCGCACCAGCATATGGTCTCACAAGGGGTCTGAGGATCTCATCTTGGTACCTAATGGCAGTCAGGCTACCTCTGGCGAGCACATGGAGAAGAAAAGAAAAGAAAAAGAAATGCCACCCCACACTATGACTGACCCACCGCCAAACCGGTCATGCTGGAGGATGTTGCAGGCAGCAGAACGTTCTCCACGGCGTCTCCAGACTCTGTCACGTCTGTCACATGTGCTCAATGTGAACCTGCTTTCATCTGTGAAGAGCACAGGGCGCCAGTGGCGAATTTGCCAATCTTGGTGTTCTCTGGCAAATGCCAAACGTCCTGCACGGTGTTGGGCTGTAAGCACAACCCCCACCTGTGGACGTCGGGCCCTCATACCAACCTCATGGAGTCTGTTTCTGACCGTTTGAGCAGACACATGCACATTTGTGGCCTGCTGGAGGTCATTTTGCAAGGCTCTGGCAGTGCTCCTCCTGCTCCTCCTTGCACAAAGGCGGAGGTAGCGGTTCTGCTGCTGGGTTGTTGGCCTCCTCCACGTCTCCTGATGTACTGGCCTGTCTCCTGGTAGCGCCTCCATGCTCTGGACACTACGCTGACAGACACAGCAAACCTTCTTGCCACAGCTCGCATTGATGTGCCATCCTGGATGAGCTGCACTACCTGAGCTACTTGTGTGGGTTGTAGACTCCGTCTCATGCTACCACTAGAGTGAAAGCACCGCCAGCATTCAAAAGTGACCAAAACATCAGCCAGGAAGCATAGGAACTGAGAAGTGGTTTGTGGTCACCACCTGCAGAACCACTCCTTTATTGGGGGTGTCTTGCTAATTGCCTATAATTTCCACCTGTTGTCTATTCCATTTGCACAACAGCATGTGAAATTTATTGTCAATCAGTGTTGCTTCCTAAGTGGACAGTTTGATTTCACAGAAATAGACTTAGAGTTACATTGTGTTGTTTAAGTGTTCCCTTTTATTTTTTTGAGCAGTGTATATATATATTTATATTGCTAAACAGGTAGGGCTCAAAACAGGTTTGGCTCTGCCGGGTCGACCCTGCTGATGATGTGCCTGGACCTTGTCGGCTAGTTTGCTTAGAAAAAAAACATAACTGCCCCAAATGGTTGCCCAATCAGGCAGGCTTGATGCAGTTCTTTCGAGGTGAATATGCATTCAAAAGGCAGGCTTTTGCGTGGTTATACAAATGACAGGCTATTCACTGCAGTTTACAGCCTAGACTAGAGTTGTGTACTAACTTAGTGAAGTTCTTCATTACTTTGTGTTGTTGTAGCCTAGGTATGATACATGTCTTGTCCCTAGAACAATAGGTTAGCTTTTCTAGCTAGGTGTGCACCAGTGTACTAGGAGGGAGCGCACTCAGCCCAACCTCGGGAGCGCATGTAGTGTAGAGGCAACCTATGATTTCGTTATCTGATTTAACTTTTTTTTATTTCGCTGTGTAAATGGACTGGATATATTCACTGTGATATTAAGCCTAATGTTGAACTATGAATTATGGGCAAATATGCATTCGCATCTTAGGCTATAGCCTACATCTCGAGCCTGTCTGTCATCATTCTTCTGTTGCGCAATTACGCACCTGGCCTCTCCACTGCCATGGCTATTCCTCTTAAATCTTGTGGCTTCTCAGGAAAATACAGTCTACAAAAACTTATTTCGACTGATTTTCTTTAGCCTACTAAGAGCCTATTGGAGGAGAGATGCACGCTTGCTCTTCTTGCTGAATGTAAAATAGGCTACAGCATTAAGAATGCGCGGAGAGTTGGATAAGTCCATATTTTCTTATAGTAGCAGGCCTATCTTCACCAGGCTACATCCTGACAAAATACACTATGAGTAGCCTGCTAATGTACCTTTCTGGACCTTCTAAACTGTTGAGAATAGACCCAAACTGATCCAAATGGTTGCATAACAAAGGCTTAGGCTGTAGGACTATGCAGTTATTTAGGCATTAAATAAAATAGAACGTTTGAACGGTTATTCAAATTTGTCTAAATCGCTGCAGTTTACAGCCTTTTAGACAATAATTTTGTACTCACTTGATAACAATACATTCCTCATTGCATTGTTTTTTTTAGCCCAGGTATAATATTTTTCTTGTCTAAAAATGTAGGCCTATCAATAGTGAAGCTTTGCGTTCACAGGAAAAACATTTTTAAATTCTAGGCCTAATAGCCTATTCAGGGAAAGAAGCAGGCTTGCTCTTGCTAATTGCTCAATGTAAAACAGGCCTACAGCATAGAAAATGCATGTCGGGGTTAAGTTTTAGGAGAGAAAGTGCATTGGTGTGATCATTTTTAGCCTGTTATGATAACATTGTTGTACTGATGCGTTGCAAATAGTTGCACAGGACATACAGAGAGATGAGCTCAGTGAAAAAGAAGACCAAAAGGAATTGACAACCATTAGAAACATGGAAATAGGGCCTCCTGAGTGGCGCAGTGGTCTAAGGCATTGCATCGCCGTGCTAGAGGGTGTCACTACAGATCCATGTTCGATCCCGGGCTGTGTCGCAACCCGCCGCGACTGGGAGACCCATGAGACGGTGCACAATTCGTCCGGGTTAGGGGAGGGTTTGGTTGGCTGGGATGTCCTTGTCCCATCGCGCTCTAGCAACTCCTTGTGGCGGCCGGACGCATGCACGCATGCACGCTGACTTCAGGGCTCCAGCTGTACTGTGTTTCCTCCAACACATTGGTACGGCTGGCTTCCGGGTTAAGCGAGCAGTGTGTCAAGAAGCAGTGCGGCTTGTCGGGTCGTGTTTCGGAGGACGGATGGCTCTCAACCTTTGCCTCTCCCCAGTTCGTACAAAATTGGGGAGAAAAAGGGATAATAAGTACAAAACAAGAATAATGGAAACATTGAAATCACTTACAAACCACTTGAGCAATGAGACAATGACATGTTGTATAAGACGTGCAGGCTAAACTGCATTTGTTGTTGAATTGATCAATTTAAATACGAGTTAGGCCTAATATTATTTTTCATTAGGACTACATGTACATGGAAGTATTACTTGCAGTTGTCACTATGACAATGATCACACCCTGAAAGCACTGAATGGGCTGAACCAGTATATGCGTTAGAGACCTCATGAATGGTCTGTTTTGCCACTTTATTAATAGGCAGCATGCAGTTGCATGCCTTGATCAGTTGATTGACAGGTGTAGGACTGTAAAACAAACATTCCTCTAGTGTGGATGCCCACCTTTGTTTTTATAGTTAATAGCCTATAGTTTATCATTATAGTTGAATTAAATTAATATGAAATTACACTTGTGTACTTTACTTTTATACTCTATAAATGTACTCTTTTAAATCACCGGCGTGCTGCAGTAGAGCGGAAGTCTAAAGCATCACTTCCGTTGTTTGGCTTTGCCCATAGCAACGTTTGAAAATGAGGTGGATCGCTAGTAAGCTGTTATTGGCTTGCTCTCTTGACAGTACGCAAGCGTGATTATTGTGGCTAACTGTTTGTTGTTTGTTACTGTCTGCTAACGTTAGCTAGATTGCTTGCCTAGTGAATTTTACTCCATATGCGGCTAGGTTGAAACTGTTGTTAAATGTTTCATGTGATGTGTAGCCTTACTACACTGTGATTATTGGCTCTAACTATAACTTTTTTTTATTTCTATGATTAGGACGATTCAACCCCATTGTAGATGGTTTGGTTTGAGAGGTCCAAGGAAGAGCAAAGATGAGCAAACCACAGAGCCACAGGAGGCCCTCATCCACTATGATGTACCACCTGAGAGCATCTAAGCCAGAGTCTGAGAGGGACTCCGGTTTCTCAGGTGTTACAAACACACAAATGTACACCCTGCCTCTCTATCAACTCTAATCCAGGAATCTAGGCCATCACCATTTCCTCAGCGAAATTGTTGTTTTGAGCACCAGGAGTGGTGACCTATTTTTTTTTTTTTGTTGCTGTGGGTTCACTCAGCTATGACTAGGTCAGGGCATGATTCCCATGGAATCTTTACTGTGGCTGTGGAGTTATTACCTCAAGCTGTTATCTCTCTGTTACCCTTGCAAATATTTCCAAAATTGCTCTTCAAGATCTTGGCACAAAAAGAAAACAAAGGCGGTGGTGTTTCTATTAATGTTTTGTTTTGTTTTGTTTTTTTCTCCTTTCCAGATGCCAGCTCTGGGTACCAGAATGTGATGGACCAAACTGACTCGGAGGACATGGTGAGGTCCCCAGGTCCCCAGGTGGCTGTAGCCGGAGGATCCTTCCCTGGCCTCTCCCCCATGATCATCATGAACAACATAGTCCTGAATCTGGTACTGTAGACTAAACTGAGCCTTGTTTGTGACCTATGTGCTATTATTCTCTGCTCAGCTTGTAGTTCAGTTGTACTGTGGTTGGGTTTATTAGCTTCAATGTTCCAGGGCTCTACAGTGACCTTTTTTTTTACAAGGAGCACGTGTCCTCCTAAGTGGAAAAAAATGTAGCACAATGAAAAATATTTTAGTTACTAAAGCGGCAATCCGCATTTGAAACAATAACAAACCATTTTCCCCACCAGTGTTTTGGTAAAAGGTTGAGGAACGGGGCTGGAGGAATGTAACCACCCTCAAAATCATAGAAAGAGCTATGGATGCAAGGACTGACCATACATGATATCAACATTATAGTTTTAACCATTTAACCACACAAGATACTTTTACTTTGTTTACAAACATTGGAAAACATGTTTTATATTTTGGCTTCTAATGGGGTAAGACGGTTGAACTTAGCTAATGGGGCATAAATAAGTTATGCTCTTCAAGAATCAATGGGTTTATATCATTAATATATGTCCAAAAATTGATGTAATAAGTGCAGATTGGTGCTTTAATTATAAGACTTGCCAGAAATTACAACATAGTGTTAGGAGCACCAGAAAATGTGATTTTTTTTAAGATTGAGATAATATCCTACATTTGGCCTATATCTCCTGAAGAAGCTCTCCCATGTCTTTTCTGTCTGTGCCACGACATGTTTGCATACTACTGAGGCTGAGGGACAGCGAAGAAATCATTACAACAATTATTACCTTGGTGATTCTTTTTTTATCTAGGGGCACTGGTGCTCCCAGATAAAAAAATTCCAGCACAGCAAAATATTTAGGAGCAAATGCCCTTAAATGGTATCACTGTAGAGCCCTACATTGCTTTAACACAGGTAACAATTACAGTACTGTATTCTTCTTTGTCAATTACCATCTTTTTGTATGATCTAATGAGTGAGATGGTATTATGATGCCCCCAGCCAAGCCCAATGTCTCCAGTAGTAAAGCCCTGGGGCTTCCCTTCCTCCCTGGAGATTCTCCCCCAGTCCCAGGTGATCCTCCTCCATCCCATGGTCCCCAACGGCAGCAACAACATCAGTAACAACATCTCTCCAAAGCGTTCCTCAGACAAGCACCGGGACTCAAAGAATAACTACCTGCCCATACTGAAATCTTATCCCAAAATCGCCCCTCACCCTGGGGAGAGCTCCTCCAGGAGGCAGGGGGCCTCTTCGGCTGAGAGAGGAAGTTCAACGCCTGGGTATCACGGGAGGCGTAACCGGTGGTATCGTCACCATGGTGACAAACTGTACAGCTCCCATAGCCCCCAGCCAAGGCCTCTGACACCCCTCCAAACAGTGGCCACCATAGAGGTTGTGGACAAACAAACACAGCTGGCCAGCTCTCAGAAGCTGCCAATACCTCAGTTCCTAGGCATGCCTCACTCCCTGGGCACTGAGGCCACTGCTGTGGTCTCCAATAAATGTGCACCTGTGTCAGAGGCAAGCAGTTGCCAGGGCGACAACGACCGCTGCCAAGATGGCCTGTCCACAGACAACAACAAAGGTAAACGCTTCAGCAACACCTACAACATCCTCAGCAACTCTGGCCTGCTGGGCATAACGCTACGCATCAAGGAGCTGATCAGGCAGAACCGGCGCACCCAGGGCCATTTGAAGCAGCTGCAGGAGCAGACAGATCTGTTTGTGGAGGCCCTGGGCAGTGGTGACCCCCTGGTCTGGACAAGGCTCCAGCTGACCCTGCAGGTAGACACAGACCCTGCCAGGGCTGAGGAGGGGCAGTGTCAGGCCATGGATCCACAGGTTATCCTGGCATAAGACACTAGCAGAAGGAGGTGCATGGATCATAAGCACACCTGCTGTAAACCAGTACAAATGGAGAAACGTGCTTAACCCTTGAACCCTTGCCTATAATCAGTGTTCGGTTTAAATAGCAAGTACTGCTTGCAATAGGGCTATGGCTTCTAGATTAATACATCTATCAATACATGCAGGGAATAGGTATGGATAAAATAATACAATGAATTAATCCGTACCTGGCCAGAACAGTAACTGCTTTATTATGGGAGAAACATCACTTTATGACAACGATAATCATTTTTGGGACCAAATTGTAAAGAGGATTTAAGTACACCAAACATTAGAGTTTTGTGTACATTTAAAACTTTAACCAATAAGGGGAGATTAGGAACAGCTCTAAGAATATTTCATAGTTGATAGTTGAGAATATTTTAGCTAGCCTAGCAATATGTCCTCTTCAGTATTTGTCAGTACTAGACTAGCACAGCGCTCAACTGTATATTACTGATTGTGATTCTTTAGAGGGCTGTACATAAAGCTTTTGTATTATGATGTCTTTTTTTAGGTATGTACATCTAGTGAAATATGGCCTTGTCCTTGATGTTGCTATTTCTTTTAAACCTGCCTTTGAATTAGGACAACATCAATAACTGAATAGAGTACAGTTAAACACCATAGTTACAATGCATATTTTATTAATTAAAGACCAAAAAATGAATGCCTGTTAAATGCAGAAAATTATAGCTACTGAAGTGACGGCACCCATTCTTATGTATGTTATTGAAATACTGTCTTGCATTATACACTGAACAAAAATATAAACGCAACATGTAAAGTGTTGGTCCCATGTTTCATGAGCTGAAATAAAAGTTCTCAGAAAGGTTCCATACGCAAAAAAGCTTCTTTCTGTCAAAAACAAAGATAACAGCCCTGTTAATGAACATTTCTCCTTTGCCAAGATAATCCATCCACCTGACAGGTGTGGCATATCAAGAATCTGATTAAATAGCATGATCATTACACAGGTGCAACATGTGCTGGGGACAATAAGGCCACTCTAAAATGTGCAGTTGCCACAGATGTCTCAAGTCTTTTGAGGGAGTGTGCAATTGGCATGCAGACTGCAAGAATGTCTACCTGAGCTTTTGCCATAGAATGTAATGTTAATTTCTCTACCATAAGCCACCTCCAACATTGTTTTATAGAATCTGGCAGTACATCAAATCGGCCTCACAATGCAGACGACGTGTATGGTGTTGTGTGGGCAAGCGCTTTGCTGACGTCAACGTTGTGATCAGAGTGCCCCATGGTGGCGGTTGGCTTATGGTATGGGCAGGCATAAGCTGTGGACAACAAACCCAATTGCATTTTATCGAAGGCAATTTGAATGCACAGAGATACGTGACGAGTTCCCGAGGTCCAATGTCGTGCCATTTATCCTCCGCCATCACCTCATGTTTCAGCATGATAATGCACGGCCCCATTTCACAAGCATCTGTCAACAATTCCTGGAAGCTGAAAATGTCCCAGTTCTTCCATGGCCTGCATTCTCACCAGACATGTCACCCATTGAGCATGTTTGGTATGCTCTGGATCAACGTGTTTGACAACGTGTTCCAGTTCCTGCCAATATCCAGCAACTTTGCACAGCCATTGAAGAGGAGTGGGACAACATTCCACAGGCCACAATCAAGAGCCTGATCAACTCTATGCGAAGGTGTGTCGCCATGCATGAGGCAAATGGTGGTCACACCAGATACTGACTGGTTTTCTGATCCACGCCCCTACCATTTTTTTAAAGGTATCTGACCAACAGATGCATATCTGTTTTCCCAGTCATGTGAAATCCATAGATTAGGGCCTAAATAATTAATTTAAATTGACTGATTTCCTTATATGAACTGTAACTATTTACAGTTCATATCATTTACGTTGTTGCGTTATTTTTGTTCAGTATAGGTTGTACTACATATTACATCATAATATTTAATTCAATATTTGAGTTGAGGAAAAACCCCAGTGGTTGCAGGCTAATAAAACATTTCTTAATGATAATGTTTTTTATTCAGATCGGAGGAGTCAGATGGCTGATGAAAAGTAGCATTGTGTTGATTGTTATCTCTCTCTAACACGAACTAGTCCTTCACATGCTGTATTGTACATAACACAGAAAGAACTGTTGAAAATGTTTTATATTTGAAGTTATTACTAGTCAGCTCATTTGTAATTTACTAGAATCCCACTCTTTGTGCTAAAGTGTCTTCAGCTGAAGCAGTTCTTGTTTTAAAGGACTTTACTGGAACGTTCATGTAGGGGGAAGTGGTAAAAATAGCTTGGAAGTGATCATATTTATATATTTAAATGCTATTAGGAATGAATACTTATTCAAAGATTTTGTATTTTAAATGTGTTTCCTAAACGCAAGTTACATCATTTCATTTGAGTTTTTCTTTGTGTTTTGGCCAATTATTTGATTGTGCCTATAAAATGCTCTTTGTTCTTCAACTTTAACAAGAGAAAGTACTGCCAAATGTCAGTCATACATGTGTATGTCCCGGGACTGACAAAATACTGAAATGTAGGCCTAATGATCTTCTGGTTTTGTCCAGTGTGATTAGAATATTAGTTACAGTAGGTGCTCAGTATTTTCTTGACTGTACATCTATTTACTAGAATGTCGCATTTGGTAATAGACTTACAACTGTTGTAGGTACTGATAATTCATTTATAAATGTTACAATGGCTCTCAAAGGTTTAGGTAAGCTAGCCTTCTCAAACTATTGGCTCTCTAGTAATACAGTAACTAGCTTTGTGTTGTGTGTTCTTAGTGATTTGGAGGTATTGATATGTTTTTAAAATTGGTATGGCAAAATACTGCGATCATCAGTACAAAGTAAAGTACAGGAAAATTCTAGCTTTGGAGAATAGCACAAAGACCGTTTTAACCATCATTTACTGAAGTGCACTTTTTTGTACTTTTTTTAAAGAAATATTGTTTGCATTGACATGGTTGCTTAATAAACAGTGGTTTTGAAATGATTTTACACTCTGTTGTTGGTGTTTTTGAGCGCACTCCATCTGAGCCAGAAACCACTGCCATATTGAACTGTTTTATTGGTAATATAACAGGAATAGACTAAATAGTTCTACAAAGCAGTTTGTTTTTCCATAAGATAATTTATTTGCTCCAGATGGAATCTAATACCAGAATAAATACCAAAATATTCATTACAGTTAAAGATGGGCTGTAAAATGTTATACAGAGCCTTCAGAAAGTATTCACACCCCTTGACTTTTTCCATATTTTGTTGTTACATTTGACATTTCTACAATTGAGATTGTTTTGTCACAGGCCTACACACAATACCACATAATGTCAAAGTGGAATTCTAGATTTGAAAATGAAAAGCTGAAATGTCTTGAGTCAAGTATTCAACCCCTTTGTTCTGGCAAGCCTAAATAAGTTCAGAAGTGAACATTTGCTTAAGTCACTATACTGTAAGTTGCATGGAATCACTCTGTGTGCAATAATAGTGTTTAACATACCTCATCTCTGTACTCGTACAATTATTTGTAAAGTCCCTCAGTCGAGCAGTGCATTTTAAACCGATTCAACCAGAAAGACCAGGAAGGTTTTCAAATGCCTCTCAAAGAAGGGCACCTATTGGTAGATGTTTTTTTTTGTTTTTTTAAGCAGACATTGAATATCTCTTTGAGCATAGTGAAGTTATTACACTTTGGATTGTGTATCAATATATCCAGCCATTACAAATATACAATGGCTGTGCGTGTGGAGAAAACAGAGGCTGGATCAACAACATTGTAGTTACTCCACAATACTACACTAAGAGTGAAAAGAACATGCATCGTGTTTACAACAAGGCACTAAAGTAATACTGCAAAAAAGGCTGCAAAAATTATTTTTTTTGTCCTGAATATAAACTTATGTTTGGGGCAAATACAACACATTACTGAGTACCACTGTCCATATCTTCAAGCATAGTGGTGGGTGCATCATGTTATGTGTATGCTTGTAAGGACTGGGGAGTTCTTCAGGATAAAAAAGAAACTGAATGGTGCTAAGCACAGGTAAAATCCTAGAGGGAACCTGGTTTAGTCCGCTTTCCACTAGACACTGGGAGACGAATTCACTTTTCAGCAGGACAATAACCTAAAATCAATAGTTCGTTTTTACTTAAATTGGCTTCAAAAATCTATGGCAAGACTTCAATGATTTTCTAGCAATGATCAACAAACAATTTGACAGAATTTAGAAAATAATAATGGGCAAATATTGTACAATCTAGGTATACAAAGCTCTTAGAGACTTACCCAGAAAGACTTGCAGCTGTAATCGTGGCAAAGGTGATTGATTATAACATGTATTGACTCAGGGGTGTGAATACTTCTGTATTTCATTTTCAATAAATTTGCCAAATTTTCTAAAAACACGTTTTTACTTTGTTATCATGGGGTATGTAGATGGGTGAGAAAACAAATCAATTTAATCCATTTTAAATGCAGGCTGTATGAATACTTTCTGAAGGCACGATCTCTTGCTCAACAAATTTGGAACAAGTGTACAGTCTTATTGTAGGATCCCACCATGAACAAATCCAAACTATGGTTCATCATCTTTGGGGTCATTTGTAGGTACAGGCCATACGACAACAATGGACATAATAGTTTGAACATAAAGATCAGCAACCTCAATTCTTACCCTGTTTTCCTCTGCTGTAGATTTCTGTTTCTCCTTGTAAAGCACTGTCTGAATGTGTATCTACAAACTGCTAGCACATTTCTCCTATTTTCAGAGAAAACTTATCAACAACAAAAAGTATTTAAATTGGTGTTCTAGTTCAAATGTTGTTATGCAATAGAATGTTCCATACTCCTG
>NC_048589.1:19954531-19969531 GCF_013265735.2 Oncorhynchus mykiss | reverse complement strand
GGCGATATTATATGCTGTGAGTTTCCCCCCTCATAATGCTGTAGCCCCTCTTTCTGCTTCATTGATCATGATTGGATACGAGGGCCTCCGTTTTTTGTTTATTCTCTAATGAAATATTAGCTTTGACCACTTTAGGGGTGATAATTAAACTATTAATCCCCACTCATTGACCGCCCAGAATATGATCAAGTGAGACTTGGACATTAATGAGATGACTGGACATATTCGTTATTTTTCTTCCCCGTTAGGAAAACCCAGACAGGATGCTTTCAACGTTGAGGACATTGACTGGGATCAAATTACATCCGCTTCTAAGTACAAGATTGATCTGAAAGAAAAGCCTGTCTTTATGACCTAAGTGTTTCTGAATAAAGCACCACACATTGCTCCCCTCTGTCCTCTCACATGCCCCATAAAGACAGATCCTCTGGAATGGAGTGTGGGGTATGTGAAAAACAGTGCAGCTCATTTAACAGCACACGTGCTACAGGCGAGCAGGAGGGCCTACAGTGGCAAACACAAGGTTTAGTGCTGAGAGAGAGAGGGAGAGAGAGAGAGAGAGAGAGAGAGAGAGTGAGAGAGAGAGAGAGAGAGAGAGAGGGGGGAGATAGATAGATAGAGAGAGAGAGAGAGAGAGAGAGAGAGAGAGAGGGGAATGTGAGGGAGAGGGGAGGGAGGGAGGAGGGGAGTGAAGAGAGCGCGACTGTGCTCTCCTCTGATGATGGATAGCAACAGTGGGGAGAACAAAACCAAGCATTCCTCATGCTGTCACCACAATGAAACAGGAACATAACAGGATTTGGTCACAATGCGAGCGGAGCACTTCAGAAAGATGCCAGGCCATCATGCCACTTCTACTGGAAGTCAAAGACTCCATCAATCACACTGCATGTCCTCAACATCTGACTTCTTGGACTCGCCTCTCCACTCCTCACCACACTGTCTGTCTGGCTTTCCTGGGATTTCCCAGAGCTCCAGAGCCTCTGTGATTAATTAATTTGTGTGGCCATTGTTTCGCAGTTGTTGTTATTCCATTGAGGTTGAAGGCAGGCAGGGGGGAGAGGAGTGCTGGGTGTAATGTACTGTATGTGTATAGCTGGCTGTGGTCTGAAACAAAACACATCTGGATAGATTAGTTTTGATGGTTTAAGCTGCTCTCATCAGAGTCCCTCTTCCAGTACTGAGATCATATCTGTTTCTCTAATTCAGACAAATCATGCAGAACACGGCTGCTTTGCCTGCCTCATATTCAGACTAGCTCTGGCCAATCTATTCCTCATTCATCCAGAAGTTCTCAAACAAACAAGGCAACAGTAAACGTCGTCCCCCTTGGGCCAATAGATATATCTCATGTGACTAAGAAATTTCAGTTAATTAATATAGCTCCCGCCTTGGGCCAATCAGTGTCATTCTGTAAATGCCAGATATTTTTGGCAAGACTCATCATTCACCCAAGTTTAGTCAAAATCAGGCCAGGGATGTCTGAGATATCATGTGACTAATGTACTAACTGATGGAGACAAATCCACAGTCCCCTCCCCGATTTCATTGTGGGGACAAAAAAATGGGATAACTATCTTGAATCAATTGTTTTATTACATAAAATGTTTCCAAATACAATAATGTTATTTTTTGAATTTTTAACTTTAGTAAGAGCTGTAAGAATATGTGTCACATACAGTGCATCCAATGATTTTAATTGACTTGTGGACAATCCATCTGGGGGAGCTTTGTGATGGCTGACTGACCCCTCAATGTCCCAAGGTAAGAGATCAGCTCTATCAGTATAGAGGGTGAGATCCCCTCTGTAGGGTGTAGCCCCCTAGCCATACCATAGCAGAGAACAACAGGGTAGGAATAACACTTCTTCACAGACCTGAATGGATGCTGGTTTGTGATAAACATAATTGAGTAATGCTCCTATGTGATATGTGAATATTGTGTTGAGGGTGGAAAATTAAGGATTGGGGGAGGGGGACATTCTCAAAATTAAAAGTTGTAGCCTATTAGTCTGTGTTTGGTAGCTGAGCACGCTCCCATGCCTAGCACAGCAGCTAATAGGAAAAGATGTGTGGAAGTGTATGATTTATGGTTGTACGCAGGCAGGGGTGGAATAATTTGGTGCAGAACGGGTACTTACTGAACGGCAACAACTCGGCTACTTATCCGTACTTTCTGGTGATAAATTAGCTCTTGTTTAAAGCAGCCAGAGACCCATTTTTCATTTTGATTACTACACTTGATATCTCTTTCTTTCTTACTCTTTCTTTGTCAGCAGTGGTCCTTTGCATTTTTTTGTGTATTGAGGCAATGTGTTTCAGTAGCTCTGTGCGCAGCTCAGGGCTGGTTCTCAACCCTTCTCTGTCTGGAAGCTGCTGTGTGTTTAATTAGCTTTTCCCCGCATGCCATTTTTAAAAGCAGTAATTCTGTTAATTGTGAAGCGGTCCAACATGAGAATTAAGCAACATGGCTTCCCTCATTGACCGTGGGCTGTCCTGTCCTGCTGCCAGTTGGCGGCTGGGGTCCTGTCAGTCACTGGGCGACCCCTGTCAGGACCTTTCCCTGCTCAGACAAGGTTCCCATTGATCCCCCCATCGGCCCTCTGACAGGAAGCAGCTTCGGCAGGGGAAATAAGCAGGTGAAATATTAAGTTATAAGGCAGCTTCCAATCAATAAACAGGGCATGGACCGGGAGCGGTAAGGCCAGGTCCCACAGCAACAGCTCCAGTGGAACCGGTGTAATACGATTGAGGACTGTGGATCACCCCAAAGACCTGCAGGCAGAGCCCCCCCCTTCACTGACTGGAACCATAACGCTCTGTCCATGGCCAATTCTCTGTAGTATGCTGGCACCTGCTCTTATTGTCCTCTCCCTGGCATTGCCAGCCATGCCCAGGCCCGGCCTATTGCTGGCAGAGCTGGATACTCTACAGACAGCATAAATAAAACATATGAGAGCCGTAATGAGGATAAAGCTGCCAGGCCAACACAGCCAGAGAGCTGCAGGGACAGCCACAGACAGGTGCAGGGTCCACTGCAGGGCCAACACAGCCAGAGAGCTGCAGGGACAGCCACAGACAGGTGCAGGGTCCACTGCAGGGCCAACACAGCCAGAGAGCTGCAGGGACAGCCACAGACAGGTGCAGGGTCCACTGCAGGGCCAACACAGCCAGAGAGCTGCAGGGACAGCCACAGACAGGTGCAGGGTCCACTGCCAGGCCAACACAGCCAGAGAGCTGCAGGGACAGCCACAGACAGGTGCAGGGTCCACTGCCAGGCCAACACAGCCAGAGAGCTGCAGGGACAGCCACAGACAGGTGCAGGGTCCTCAAGTCCGTTGTCCAGGCGCGGCTTTGTGATTCAGTGTGGTTCTTGACCCCAGGGTGCTAGAGTTTGGCAGGTGTCATTACTTATCTTAGCCTTTACTCTTTGAACAGAACAGCTGAAGTGGAGGAATGCACCCTCCTGTCAGGCCTGTCCCCTGTCCCTGTTAGCCCCTGAGGGGGCAGGGGCCAGGCCTGCGAGGCAGGGCTGGATCACTGAGAAGACCCTTGGTCCTGGAGCACTGGGCCTCCGGGGTCTGCTCCTCCCACCCCTCTCCCTACCTCACTGCTGCTGACTGACAGTTATCTTCCAGCTGCGGGACACGCACCCCAGCAACCCAGCACTGATAAAATGTTAATGTAATTAACAGATAATGGCTGTTGTTTTTAGCTGTCAATACTCGGACCAGGAAGGGATAAAGGATTGGAGCTCACAAAGTCACATTCAGATATCTGCCAGCCATTGTAGAATTCAATTATTTTGCCAACACTACCCCCACCTGTCTCCAGCCCCCCTCCACACCTCCACTAGTCTTTATCCTCTGCCTCCCACATGTAATCATCCTCACGTGATATTGACAGCATCTCAGGTCTAGAAGAGTCAGACTGCTGTGGTTGTGTGGACAGTGGACAGCCTTCTCTCTGCTCTCTGCCCAGCACCTTTTGCCTGACGACTGAAACAGAATTCTTCCTGCTGCTCCACGTTCGCTACATACCTCAGTCAGACTGTCATCGTTGGAGTCGTTCGTGTGGTGATGTCAAAATGAGGGGTGTTGTACAAAACAAAGTCACCAGCGATTGGATCTTCTCTAACTAATTAGAGTATCAAAGCCAATGACAAATGTTCTAACTGCTGCTATACCCACGTGTGTTATGGCTTTGGCCCAGCCCATCAGTTTCTGGCACCAATCAGACGGTCTAGAATTTCCTTTCTAGAACTTGTCGGGGAGGTACTCAGATCCAGACTCATTGCGGAGAAGAAACGTCTGAGGGTGTGGCGTAGAGTTTGGCCAGTGCAAGGAGTTTGGGTAGCCAGACAATAGCATCCTGCCCTGCCTCAGGAACTCTTTCATATCCAGCCACGTCTCAGAGCCAGAGTCAGTACAACTGGGATCATAAATCATGTGACTGAGGCAGGCATGCAGCCACTGAGCCCATCTCATCTCAGACACAATGGCGGGCGGACGGCAACGCTGCCAGCCACAAGACAAATATATTTACTTTAAACCAAAAACACAACGCCTATCAGGATGTGGGCAGTGCTGCTTTGGGCATCTGTTCCCTCCCTATTCTCGTATTTTAATAAGTATCAAGCCTAAACAAGATTAGGTGCTTCCAGTTTATGGAATGTCAGGGAAGGCAGCGCTATCACTCATAATAAATAGGCTTATGCAAACAGTGAGGTTTTTGCCATGTGCATAAGAGCTTGTTTGGTGCGAGCCGCGGTGATGCTGTGTGCTGATATGCAATTATTCTAAAAAGTATCAAAGTTCAGGTGTGAGTCTGCCGTCTTGATGGAGCAGCCAGGGATGCTCTGAGCAGCTACAGATTACCACAGGAATATTTCATTTATAAAGAGGGCCGGGGGGAAATATCTGAGACGATAAGAAGAAACCTGATAGCCTGATAAAACACATTCCATAATGGATGATTCTCTGTGTATTCATAAATAGATTATGTTTTGGTAACATTTACTGTACAGTAGCTGATTGAACTGATTACAGCAATGTGTTTGTGTTAGGTTGGATTACCCTTAATGATGGTAGACCTGAACTTTGATCAGTCCTCCTAAAGTGTTTGTGTGTCTGCTCTCTAATTAACCCAGTGTGTATGTGCTGCTAATGACACCTTAATTATCATTTGTGTAACAAGATTGCTCTCATTGCCATAATGAGAAAAACTCCTTCAAATGTTTGGCTGCTTACAACTGGCTTTCTTCACTTATTAGTAGATAATAGTTCAATGACATGTTAATTCAATCAGAAATACTATTTTGCTAAACAAAAATGTGAACACAAGTGCAAGGACCAGTCACCCTCGTCTCCCTTTAACCTCATCACAGTGTACAGACCAGCTACCCTTCACCTAGCCTCCACCCTAGCATCCAGACCAGGGGGACTCAAACCACAAATCAGAGCTGATTGGCCCTTTGACTGGCTACTGGAATCAGCTCTCTCCCTCCCACTGCTTCGGCGTTAATTGCCATGCAGGAGAGGCAGGAGAGGTGGGAGGGCCAGTGGCTCTTGACCTTGTCTCACTCGTTAATAGCCCCGCAGTGCTGAATGAGAGGGATCTCAGGTGACGGTCTACACAAAACCAGAGGAATACAGGATACAGGAAGGAGAAAAATATGGACCAGTCAGCAGTCAGACAGAATGGTTCTAAATGTACATTTTCCAGTTGCCATTTAGTGGGAGAACCTGGGAAGGTTGAACACCAGGCGGGCTGCAGCGTTCTGGATGAGTTGCAGGGGTTTGATGGCACAAGCAGGGAGCCCAGACAGCAGTAGTCCAGGCAGGAGCAGACAGGATAATACGGACAGGATAGGCAGGATGCAGAATACAAGGAACAGGAAGAGGAAAATGGTGGATGATTAAGACGGGTCAGTCTTCGTTCAAAGAGATTTTCTCACATAGGCCAGGGTAATAACTGATGTTGTTTTCTCCCCATGTCAATAGGTTTGTGTCCTCATCTGGTATGGTTGAAATCATACATATTCTCCACTACCTCAGGAAGAGAAGCCCTTCCATCCCTCTCCTCCTCATCTCAAGTCATTCTACAGTATTTATGTCTCTACCTCTCACACTCTGCTCCTGAAGAACCCCCTTGGTCTTGATTCATCTTCTGCATTTGACTTAATGAGAGGTAATTTACATACCTGGTCACAGTGGTTACATTAATCAATAATGGATGAACAATTAGCAGAAATACTACGGGGGTGCTAAAAAAAACTGGATTGATGTCGTCTGCTTACTGTATAATAGTGTGCAGAAAGTTATATCTTATATGAACATAGCATGAGTGTGAATCTATACCATTTGGATTCCATGTACAATACTTAGCAGTCAGGGCTGACTGAGTTGGAGAGGTAAGGTGAACCCAATGACTGAGATAGTGTGCCTGTGTGTGTAACGTAAATTCTATAAACACGTGATAGGTCATTCAGTAATACTTTCATCACACACACACACACACACACACACACACACACACACACACACACACACACACACACACACACACACACACACACACACACACACACACACACAGTCGATAGAGAGGCACAGCATACACACACCAGTACACACGAAAAGAAAAACCTTCAGTTAGGAATTTATGAATTGATTTCTTCCGCCCTATAAAGCCGATGTCTTCTTCCCTGAATGCCGTGATGTGTCCACTTGACCTTTCTTTGCGGGATCCTTTCTGTGGAATTGACTCCTAAGTGTTTGGCCCTGGCCTTTTCAGCACCATGCTGTCCTCCATCTGCAGTGTGGCCTGCCTGGCAGACATCAGCAGCCTGTCAGCACATCTCACTGCTGGACTAGAGATCCACACGATACAGTACATATACTGTAGCTTACCATAGAGAGGCTTCTCACAACACGGAGATACAGATATTCACAGAAACACTGCATGAAACATTGCTTTTGACTGTAATATGTTTAAGATCTTATACCATGTGTATAAAGTCCGTACAAATACTGTATATTCCTGTGACAATTTGTCACAGTGATTTGTAAAATTATTGACTCTGTGGAATTAAATGTAATTTACTTTCTATCTTTTTAAAATTCTCTCATTTCTGGAGCATGGTGAGAGAGAGAGCTGGTCAGTGCCACCCGGGTCCTGGGCATCTGAACTGGCATCTGCTGCAGCCGGGAGCAGCTCAGCGGCCGCCCTGTCTTCACCATTGGTCCAACACCACCCTGCACTCTCAACTGTCTGTCACACCCAGCATCCTGCACAGTTCATTTCGAATTAGACTGCGCTGGCCAGGCCCCTCTCGGTAAGCAGCCCCTAATGACAGGCAGAGAGACAGCTACACATGTTCTCCCCTCTCCCTCTGGATGAGACCACAGATAGCAGGCCAGGCAGACACTGTGACAAACCTGTCAGCAGACAGCCTGTCAGGCAACAACACAGCCCAGGCCCAGCAAGTGGGCCCTATCCCAGGTGCACCAGTGTCAATCCCTCTCTCCCTCCCATTACCTCCACCCTGCTTTGCTGTCTCCTGCTCTGCCAAGCCTTCTGCAAGGATTCATTAACACTTCATTGTAATGCCTCACTGTGGCCAGTTCATTATCAACACACCAAAGAGACAAGGGACACAGATAAACAACATAGGCTACATACTTCATGACTGTCATTGTTAAAACTAAACCCTAGTTGGAAAATTGGAAAATACGGGAGGGCATGAACTTTCATGTAAAGAATAATGTGTATTCACAATTGAATCAGCTGGTAGAGTCTAATCAAGAATCATACCAAAATTCCGCCAAAATCAACTCACATGTATAGATTCAGGAAATCCAGCAATCCCCCCCAAGCCACAAGACATGAACTAAGGTTTGATTTGACCAGGTCAGTTGATAGTCTGTATACTAATCCAAAGTTGAATAGTCCACAGAAACAACTTCCACATGTATTATAGGCCTTAGAAATAGCCTTTCACACTTTGGTTCTTGGAAGTCAATAGTCCACACAATGGTAACTTCTGTTGGGGATCAACACAATATCCCTTTGAAAAAGTTCTTACTTGTTTGGAGTGAGAAAGCTGTGCTTTTAAAGCAGTTTCCTAGTTACCAAACACTTCTGACCACAACATAAAGATGGCTTCTGCACTTCCTGACACACCCACTACCTATTTCACTCAAACCAGGAAGTGACTATTGTGTGGCTACTGAGTAAGCTGGGTCGGAGGAGCCCACAGCCTATACACATATTAAGGAACCATGGAACCCTGTGGGTTACAGATGATAAATAATCATTGTGATCTGAAAGCACATGGGCTCAATGATGTGTGACCTATTCAGTATTCTTGCACCTCAGTGGAGTACAGATGTAGGATCTTAATTTAAGGCAGTTTGCTACAGCAGGAAAATAATCCTGCAGAAACAGGAAATGTGAATTATTATGTGGATTATAATTCATGGATATTTTTGTAGGGTTTGATACATTTGTCGTTAGGGAAATCAAGTCAAAATGTCAGTGGTAAAATTTCAGAAGCCTCAAATACGCTACAAATTGATAATGTCCTGCATGAGTGATCAAATTAAGATCCTACAGACGGATGTATATGAAGGATTCTCCTGGTATTGTAATAGACCTGAACACAGACGTACGGAACACGTGCAAATATCTCCTCATAGGAGCCCAAATGAGCCAGAATCTGAGAGGCACAATCCATTCAGCACCCCATCTGCCAGCCCTGTCTCTAGGTGGCGCTTGCTAGGTTTCTTCTGAACACAGCACTGCCCTACAGGGACACATCCACTGACCATAGATAGATTGAATGGAGAGGGAAGAGGACTGAGGAGAGGCAGCGAGATGATACACGAAGAGAGCAGCCAACACCAACTGGAGAAAGGTCAGGTAAGGTCAAGCTTTTAACAGAGTCGCCCAACACTAACCCTAACATTATTGAATTGATTCATTTGGCTGCCCAACCTCTATTGTTGGTATTGTAAGCAGATGGTGGTAACACGTCCACCACAGAGATACACCGGTAAACCTCCTGGCCCCTCTCATGCTCTTCTCTCCCGCTACCACTGTTATCTCCTAGCTCTATCCCACCCTCACTAACCAGGGGGAGGAAAGGGAGAGAACAAAGGGGTGATAGGGAGGGAGAGAAACAGGTTCGGCTGCAGGCCGTCTACCTCTGGGGAAAGAAGACATTAATGGTATCCTTTAACATCTGCTTAACCCCAATCCCCCTAGCCCGTAGCCCTACCCCTCTCCACCCCGCTGCCATCCACCCCACCCGCCTAGGCGCTTCTCCCCGGGGGCCTGTTTGTTTCCCTGCCAGGGGCACAGGCGGCGGAACACTGATGAGGTGCTCAGGCCACCGTGAAATGCGCCATAACCTGCCAGCGCGGGGGCCTGGTGAGATTGCTGTATTTACTTTTTAATCTGGCCGCCTTAATACATGCGATAAAAACTTTGTCACATTAGATGGTGACAGATGGGCCTGGAGATGTTATTACAGGTCTGGGGGGGGTGGGAGGAGTGTGACTGGGGGCGGAGGGGAGAGAATCAATGCCCCAATCACGATAATTTTTCATCACCCCAATTACATTGTTGAGTGCGTCTCGGCAGCAGCACGTGCACACCCAGTCCTGCTGCTGGGAAGAGTGAGGGAGAGACATAAATAAAGATAAAATGAGGTGCCCTAAGACTCTCATCCTGCTGACTATTCCTCTGCCATCTCTCCAAACTGATGGAGGCCCGGTTTAAATTAAGTCTAAATCTTATTTAGATAAGAAAACTGAACTGCTGCCCAGCGGGACTCAAGCATCAGTGTTTGTTACAGATGGCAGGGCGGTTCTGGGGGCAGTGACTGGAGTTCATTTGCTTTATTTAACATATATGATTGAATTACCTGTGTGTGTGTGTGTGTGTGTGTGTGTGTGTGTGTGTGTGTGTGTGTGTGTGTGTGTGTGTGTGTGTGTGTGTGTGTGTGTGTGTGTGTGTGTGTGTGAGAGAGAGAGAGAGAGAGAGAGAGAGGGAGCTATTCTGATCACATGCAAAGCATATCTATCCATGTATTTATTAATTAGAGTTAGATTTGAGAAATGTAGACCAAATGAAAGGATTCACCTAGTAATGTGATTTTATTTCAATCATTTTATTTGTGGGGTGCACATGCATGTGTGTGTAGGCCTACATACCCACTGTGTGTTACACAAAACCCAACCCCCATCAAGCAGGACAAGTTAACCAACTTTGCTTTCCGCCTTTATTATTGTCGAAATTAAATGAGTGTTTGTGACATGAATATTGGTGGTAATGAGGGAGTCTAAGAGGAGAGCAGCTGCCTGCCGAGGCTGTGGGCCCGCGTTCCGCTCTGCTCGCGTCATTAGGAGCTCAGCGCCTCCATCCCTGCCTCCACACTAGCATAAACTGCTAATGAAAAGAATGTAGTCACAGATCTCATTTTTCAGGCAATTCTTGTGTAAACTGGAGATTTTCCAGTATATGCACTGTGGAACAGGGGCTACTCCATAAATCACCCAGCTCCGCCGCTCTGTCGTGTGCTGCCTCCACTGGGAGGGGGTTCTGAGCACATGCTAGCCACACAAACATATGCTGTAGCAAAGCAGAATCTGCACAGGCACAGTGAGAGAAGGGCCACTCACAGCACCTACACCTGTCTCACACATACCCTACCCACCCCTCTGTCCACATCCTCCCCCTTTCTATCCATCTCAACCATGTTGTCCAACTGCCCAAACCCCATCCTCTCTCCTTATCCCCCTCCTCTCAAACATTCCCTCCTACCCCCAGGCAAAGCAGCCAGCGACGCCTGCCTGCAAGCCACTAAAATGGGTCATTTTTTAATTAAATACAATATTAATTACTGCGAGCATCATTAACGATATGTGAGATTTGACTAATTAGTGTAATAGTTTTGGAGTCACGCTCATTAAATATGAAAATTACAGCAGTAGAAAGGATTGTTTCCGTGATCAATCTTGTATGGACAGAGAGGAAATGATTTAGAGAATAGCTTTTATTGTACAATTAACTCCATTACAACCTGGCAGACAAGAATAAAGAGAGCAGGGAGTTTGGTCTGCCTTGAGAGTTTCACAGAAGGGATGCCTTTGGCTGGTGGCTCTCCCTCCCTTTCAAATGCAATCTTTTCCTTTTAACCAGATGAGACACTTGCCAAAGCACACAGTCCTCTCCAGAGAAGGCCCAGCCCATCATCCAGTCAATTAAGACAGCTGCTAAATGGAACTGACTTGTTGATTGTTTCACCTGACACTTTTAGAGTTCATTGGACTTTAGTTCAGGTTTGTTCGAAATGCATTTTCAAGACATATTTCAAGGTGTTTCATTCTGTAAAGTAAAGTAGAACAAATACATGTATATCATCTTACAATACAATAAAGTATTATATTAACTAAGACTAATATGATACAATAAAATGTCTTTAGGTATTATGGCTTGAAGGAAAATATCCATAGGACCTTTGGGTAAGTTAATTGAGAGAGCCAAGCCAAAGAGATAACAGCGAGGAATAGCCACAGGAGAGATTTCTCATCAGCCTCTGTTTGCCCAGGCTGGAGAAGGAGGAAAGGAGCTGTCCATTCAGTACCACTCTCCACCACATTGCAAGTACATGATCATTTCACAAGTCTCTGAAATAAGACTGTGAAACATTACTGGAGCATGGATGGCCTCCAAGGTGTGTCACTGGCCAGTGAGCTCCATGCCTTGTTTGTCCGGATCAGGTTGTCTGTCATATGCTCTGGTAAACAGGCTGGCTAGGACCATGGCCAGGCAGGCCCGTGTATGAGTGCTAGGGACCCTGGGCTGTTTAGATTGCCTGGCCCTGTACTGGGCTAGCAGTGGAAATTGGCCCTACGTTCAGAGTGTGTTGGTTTAGCATTTGAAAGCTGTGAAAATAAACGTGTTTGTTGTGCATCCAGTCTGTCCAGGTGTTCTATCATATTTGGAGCCTGATGCTGGAAGGTATACACTCTGTTTGTGTTGATCACTATGGCATCTGAGAGCAGGAAGCACCCCTGGCAACATGACTGTGTGTGGGCTACTGACACAACTGATGACAGTCCAGAAAAATAAACAATTAAGACATAATCCCTCTTCAACCGATAGTGTTTTTTATTCAGACTCTAAAAAATGTATTTAGTTTAGCCATCTCATGCTTTAATGTTCATGCAAGGACTTGGGATCCATATTTGGGATGGACAGTTAAATACAGTTGAATGTGTTGAGATTTGGTGTAGTTCTAAATTTTGAACATACAGACTCTGATAATCATGTCTCCGTAAAATGAGACTGCATTGTTCATGACCTTGTAGATCTGAGGAGCCTTTGACGGCCTCCTCGTGCACATACACCATAAACATTTCCTCCTCTTTGAATATATGCAATAATACTATCTCTAGTCTCTTGAATACCAGGCCTCCATATTATTGTAATGCTAACCTCCAGACTTCATGCCTCATAGCCAATACTTTATCACATTTGTTCTTTTTTTATGGGTCCGGTGTCTGTTTAAAATGATTGCCCGTGTTTTGATCTGATTAATTTAGTGTGAGCACAAACAATTACTTTTCATCTTTATCAGTTAAAGGAATCGTCCCTTTTTATGGGTATCATTTATTACGAGTGGACAGCTCCTTGTTTATTAGAATTTCAAGCAGCATATCGCAGCACTGATCTCCCGCGGTCTATATTTACATTTCAACTTCAGCTAAACAGGCATGACAAACACACATAGCAGAGGCCGGTCTCGGCAAGACTTCGTTTTCATTCCGGCTCTGTAGGCCAGACAGAAAGTAGAGTTTATGCATAAAGTTCCAGGGCCAGTGGCAGAAGGAGCTGACCAGGGAGAGTGGGAGGAAGAGGAAAGGAGGGAGGAAGGGGGAGTTTGACTGGGCTGAGAGTGTCTGTGTTTCAGCTTTCAGGTGAGCGTCCATCATTCAGTGAGAGAGGATGGGTTCATGGCCTCTGAAATCCGTCCATGGCACTGGGGTGTTCTCAGTGAATCTAAATGTATGTGTGTGTGCCACGGCCAGGGCCACTCTTGACAAGCCAACAGCTGTTAATTATGAATTGGCCTGTGGAGAGGGAGACAGGCTGGTGAATATGCAGAGCTGAAGGAGCGGGCAGAACCCACAGTACACAAGTGTCAGACCCCCACTGCACCCGGAGTGGCAGGGGCTGCCCTGTGTGTCAATCACCGGACCTGACCCAGCCACCAGGGACAGCTTGGACTGGACCCAGAAAAATACACTCACGGTAACATTTAAACTACCTTTTTTAATTTCCTCTTGGTCCATATTTATGGGAAAAATATATCTAAACAGACAATGGTATTTTTATCTGGCAACCTTTGACTTCTATCTGGCAAATGTTGAAGTGCGGAGTCCTTAGGACAGATCTAGATGATATGCTGAAGACAGAAAGCAGTCCTCCTAGTGTCTCGGACAGCAGTCCTCCTAGTGTCTGAGACAGCAGTCCTCCTAGTGTCTGGGACATCAGTCCTCCTAGTGTCTAGGACAGCAGTCCTCCTAGTGTCTGGGACAGTAGTCCTCCTAGTTTCTGGGACATCAGTCTTCCTAGTGTCTGGGACCGCAGTCCTCCTAGTGTCTGGGACATCAGTCCTCCTAGTGTCTGGGACATCAGTCCTCCTGGTGTCTAGGACAGCAGTCCTCCTAGTGTCTGGGACATCAGTCCTCCTAGTGTCTCGGATAGCAGTCCTCCTAGTGTCTTGGACATCAGTCCTCCTAGTGTCTGGGACAGTAGTCCTCCTAGTGTCTGGGACAGCAGTCCTCCTAGTGTCTGGGACATCAGTCCTCCTAGTGTCTGGGACAGTAGTCCTGCTAGTGTCTGGGACATCAGTCCTCCTAGTGTCTGGGACAGCAGTCCTCCTAGTGTCTGGGACATCAGTCCTCCTAGTGTCTCGGATAGCAGTCCTTCTAGTGTCTGGGACAGTAGTCCTCCTAGTGTCTCGGACAGCAGTCCTCCTAGTGTCTGGGACATCAGTCCTCCTAGTGTCTGGAACATCAGTTCTGCTAGTGTCTGGGACATCACTCCTCCTAGTGTCTGGGACAGCAGTCCTCCTAGTGTCTGGGACATCAGTCCTCCTAGTGTCTGGGACATCAGTCCTCCTAGTGTCTGGGACATCAGTCCTCCTAGTGTCTGGGACAGCAGTCCTCCTAGTGTCTGGGACATCAGTCCTCCTAGTGTCTGGGACAGTAGTCCTCCTAGTGTCTCGGACATCAGTCCTCCTAGTGTCTGGGACAGTAGTCCTCCTAGTGTCTGGGACAGCAGTCCTCCTAGTGTCTGGGACAGCAGTCCTCCTAGTGTCTGGGACATCAGTTCTGCTAGTGTCTGGGACAGCAATCCTCCTAGTGTCTAGGACCACAGTCATCCTAGTGTCTAGGACAGCAGTCCTCCTAGTGTCTGGGACAGCAGTCCTCCTAGTGTCTGGGACATTAGTCCTCCTAGTGTCTGGGACATCAGTCCTGCTAGTGTCTGGGACATCACTCCTCCTAGTGTCTGGGACAGCAGTCCTCCTAGTGTCTGGGACATCAGTCCTCCTAGTGTCTCGGATAGCAGTCCTCCTAGTGTCTGGGACATCAGTCCTCCTAGTGTCTGGGACAGCAGTCCTCCTAGTGTCTAGGACAGCAGTCCTCCTAGTGTCTGGGACATCAGTCCTCCTAGTGTCTGGGACAGTAGTCCTCCTAGTGTCTAGGACAGCAGTCCTCCTAGTGTCTCGGACAGCAGTCCTTCTAGTTTCTGGGACATCAGTCCTCCTAGTGTCTGGGACAGCAGTCCTCCTAGTGTCTGGGACATCAGTTCTGCTAGTGTCTGGGACAGCAGTTCTCCTAGTGTCTAGGACCACAGTCCTCCTAGTGTCTGGGACATCAGTCCTCCTAGTGTCTAGGACAGCAGTCCTTCTAGTGTCTGGGACATC